>NW_026882247.1:0-40211 GCF_032173495.1 Musca vetustissima
ACATGTAGAGGCTACCACTACTCAAGGCCTATACAAGGGTTGAATTTTTTTAAAGAAAACTTTTTTCAAGGCATATGGGTCGAAACATGTAGAGGCTACCACTACTCAAGGCCTATACAAGGAGTGGATTTTTCAAAGAATATTTTTTTCAAGGCCTATAAAAGGCGTGGGTTTTTTTTAAAGAATACTTTTTTCAAGGCATATGGGTCGAAGCATGTAGAGGCTACCACTACTCAAGGCCTATACAAGGAGTGGACTTTTCAAAGAATATTTTTTTCAAGGCCTATAAAAGGCGTGGGTTTTTTTTAAATAATACTTTTTTCAAGGCATATGGGTCGAAGCATGTAGAGGCTACCACTACTCAAGGCCTATACAAGGCGGGATTTTTTTAAAGAATACTTTTTTCAAGGCATATGGGTCGAAAAATGTAGAGGCTACCACTACTCAAGGCCTATACAAGGCGCGGATTTTTTAAAGAATATTTTTTCAAGGCCTATAAAAGGCGTGGAATTTTTTAAAGAATACTTTTTTCAAGGCCTATAAAAGGCGTGGATTTTTTTCAAAGAATATGTTTTCAAAGCCTATAACAGGCGTGGATATTTTTAAGAATATTTTTTTCAAGGTATATGATTCGAAACATGTTGAGGCTATCACTACTCAAGGCGTATTCCAGACGTTCATTTTTATACCCTGACAAAATTGGTCCTAGACCCACCTTCAAGTATACCGATCGTCATATCTCGACTAGCTGAGTCGATATAGATAAGTGTGACCGTCCTTCCGTCCATTATAATTTGTAAACACGATACAGGCCACAGTTATGGACCAATATTCACGAAAATTTACATATAGGATTGGTTCTGCCCAATGAAGACCCCTATTATTTTTGGTAAAGATCGGTTAATATTTAGGGGATGAAATGGACCAAATCCTTAATTTTTATCGCTTTTTCTGGACGCTCCACAGGCCGCAATTATAAGCATGCCTGCTTTGATAAAGATCGGTAAATATTTAGGGTGTGAAATGGACCCTGAATTTTGTATGAAAAATTACAAAATTTGTATTCTATAGCGTATATATTTTCCCCATGAAGGACATAGACCCGAGAAATAGATAGTGAATCCAAGAGAAGTGGTTGGCTTTTAAATTCATACCAATTATATTGGCGTATGTAATCGGATGTGGGAGTTACACGTAAATAGTTACAGGTATTCAGATTCAGATATTATTTAGTAACCCATTACTACACTGGAGGGCGGAAATATAGAGCTGATTGCTTTGAAATGTTCCACGAGGTTCTAGTCGTGGACAAGGACAACGACTATAATTTTCGTTGATGATCAGATAATAATTTTGGGATTAAGTGGACCGAAAATTTATTTTTTTTGTGTTTTTTTTCGAGTCGATCTATAGGCCACAATTATAAACCGAACATTCCAACACAACCCACGGTGAAAGGAATATAGGACAAGTAATTATGTCAGTGTAAGGAAGAGGTGCTGTTTACCTCTAGTCGGGCAAGAGGGTGCAACTATCACGAAATATTTCCAGGCTCGGAATAAAAATTCGCAGAAAGTTAGATTTCCGTGATAGTTGTGTATGGTCGGTCGCGTCCGACTATACTGCTCCGCTCACTGGTTTAATGAATATTTTTTCAAGGCCTATTCCAGACGTGCATTTTTTAAAGAATATTTTTTCAAGGCCTATATAAGGCGTCTATTTTTAAAAGAATATTTTTTCAATTTAAAAAAAAACAAGGCTTACCCTCAGTGGTGGATTCATTAACGAATATTTTTGCAAGGCCTATACAAGGCATGAATTTTGTAAATAATTTTTGTCTAGTCCTATAAAAGGTATGCATTTTTTAATGAATATTTTTTAGGGCTGTGGATTCTTTAAAGAATATGTACCAAGGCTTATCATGAGTGGTGGATTCTTTAAGGAATATGTTTTCAATGATTTATTAAAGAATATTATTGATTTCGTACTTCAATCCCATCCCTATGTTTGATCCCGACCCAATTGAAGATAATGTGGCTCCATGTTAATGTCATTTCTCCACGCAAAAACCACAAAAATTGCAACGACAGTACATTGGCGCAACATGGAATGGATGTGAACTTTTGTTCGCATTTTTCTATAAAACATCATTACCCACACACATACACATATGAGACACATACATACATTTGCAACATATTCTATGTTTGTATTGACAATTACTCTCCTCGGCCAAAGACCAAGACCAAATTGAAAATTGCATTCGAAATTGTTGACGTATTAGAAACATGAAACTGGCAACAACTACCACCACCACAGAGCCAAAAGAAGTTTCTAGCTAAAAGTTGGTTTGCAATGGGAGAGTGATTCAGTGAGCTTGGCTCAAAAGAAATGCTGGATCAATGACTGTAATTTCTTCGTCTTTCATTTCTCTGCCTGTGTGTGTGTGTGCGCGCGTTTGTGTGAATCTGTGTTGGTTACCAGGTTGCAATTTCTTCGTGTGGCTTTTGCTTAAATGACTGCAATTTCTTCTTCGCCTTGTCTCTTGGCAGAATTCTTGTTCTTTGCCGTTTATAACTGTTTCTTTTTTTGTGCATTCGTATGGCTCTCGTTGCACATTTTCTCCGCTCGTTTGGTAGAAAGGAATTCACTCTCTTTCCGCAACGAAATGAAAAATGTGTGTTAAGCCAATGACCGATAGTGACTGCAAAATAACAAAAAAAAAAAAAAAAAATCACCGGAGACAGTCATTGACGCCGGCGCAGCAGTTGTTGCTGCAATGGCAACCGATGTGACGTTAAAACTAACGGTGCTTTTCTGCGTCGTGTAACAGTTGTGCTAAGCAACAAAAAAAACTTGCACATTTCAGGTTGCCTCTTGTCGATGGTGGTCGCTCCATCGTTCGTTGGCTTATTGGCGGGGAGATTGCATTGTTGCAAATTCACCATAAGTCTCTCTTATGTTTAGTGAAAACAACAACAACAATAACCATTTCTCCAAACAGCCATCAATATTTCATTTGCTGACGATTTTGTTTGTTCGTTCTTTATTCGACTTTTCTTTCCACAGAAATGTTCCTTTCTTAAGTCTTTCGTTTTTTACTTGCTCTTGTTGTTGTTGTTAAGGTTACCCGTATTCTTTGCTTTTTGGGAATTCCATTTGATATTGTTCTGTTTAATGCGTATCTGCATACATTCGTGGATATGTGAACTGGGGTGGGAGGTGGTAGGTAATGCAACACATTTCCAGCATTGTGTAGACCAACACATGTAAACATACGCGAGCATATTTCTCCACCTAATAACCGTGTGTGTGTGTGATCGCATCACAAACAATTAGGTTAGGTTAGGTTCACACCATTGGTCTGCTCTATTCAAAGATTAGGTTGACAACTGACCTAGACAATGGAATTTGAATTTTGTTGGTAGGTTGGTTGGGTAGGTTACATTTTACGGAACTATTTCAATATGATATGATTCTTTTGGAAACAGAATATTTGAACAAATATTCAGAAAAGAAGGAAAGATAATAAAATATTCGATTAAAAACGGTAAGAAACAAATACAAATTTTAGATGAAGAAAGGAAAATATATTTTTCGCTAGAAAACAGTTTGTTGCTATATATTTGGGGAACGTAGAAGACACAGAGTGAACAAAATGATGAATATTTTCCCAAAGTATTCCAAATCCTGAGATTCAAAAAATCCTGATATTCCAAGGATTATATTTTTCAAAGGATTTTTTTTAAGATATTCCAAGGCGTGGATATTTTAAAGAATATTTTTTAAGGTATTCCAAGGCGTGGCATTTGTAGAAGAAGAATTTTCCTGATATTTCACGGTGTGAATATTTCAAAGGTATTTATACCCTACACAACTATGTTGTCAGGGTATAATAGCTTTGTGCAGCCCCAAAAGTTTGTAACGCTGCGAAATATTGGTCCTAGATCCACCTTTAAGTATACAGGTCGTAATATCTTGACTAGCTGAGTCGATCTAGACATGTGTGTCCGTCCATCCGTCCGTCTGTCCATTATAATTTGTAAACACGATACAGACCACAGTTATGAACCAATCTTCACGAAATTTTGCATGTAGGATGGGTTCTGGCCAATGAAGACCCCTATTGTTTTTGGTAAAGATCGGTTAATATTTAGGGGGTGAAATGGACCAAAAACTTAATTTTTGTCGGGTTTTCTGGTCGCTCCACAGGCCGAAATTATGGCCCAAACACCGCGATTTTTTGCATGGAGAGGGGGATTGGGCCAAAGTATAAGCATGCCTGTTTTGATACAGATCGGTCAATATTTAGCAGGTCAAATAAACCATCGATTTTGTTTGAAAAATTAAATTTTTTTCTATTGCGTATAAATTTACCCCTGAAGGACATAGACGCGAGAAGTTGATATCATATCCAATAGGAGTGGTTGGCCTTTAAATTGATACAAATTATATTTTTTCAAGGTATTCCAAGAAGGCATCGATTTTATAAAGAATATTTTTTCAACACATATAATAAATACCGATTATTGTTGTTGAAATTGTATCCTGATAACAACACAATTAGGCCAATTCTTAAACCTCTGAATCCCCAAGGGCTATGATGAATGTTTATCCATGTATATCCAGGTTATTTGTGTCGTTTTTTTTGAAAGTAAATTTTTTTATATATTCACTTATTGAAAGGTTTGGATTTGATTTGTTTCAAAAATATTCTTAAGTGTTATTAATTTCGATTGTGGCTTTTTAGACATGTTAGAAAATAGTACGTGATATGTTTTATAAATTTTTCTAGTAAACCGAGATTTGTATCAGAACCTATAATGCACTTAAACCATTGTCAAAATAAACGATTCATTAGCCTTATGGCTAATAGGGATATACACTTAACTACGGCTAAAATGTACCTCACAGAAATATTGGATTTAGACCCCATGTTTCATTGGATTTTCATTAAGTTCGAAGATGGGGAATATCGGTCAACTCCTTCTGGTAAATCCCCCACAAAATTGTCAAAATTGTGCGAAAAATTGACGGACTATCCAATTGGTACCAAATTTTGTACAACATATTATCTTTACCAAATCTATATCAAGTCCGAAGATGGGACCCATTGGTCCACTCCTTATGGTACTACTACTAGTCAATATTTTCAACATAAAAAATTCAATATTTTGCGAAAAGAACGTCTAATTTTAACCAAAGTTTGCACAACCTATTATTTTCGCCAAGCGTAAATCAGGTTCAAGTATGAGACCCTTTCGTCCACTCCTTCTTGTACTTCTCCCACGAATGGTCAACATTTTCAATGTTTGTAATGTTTACAAATTCATTATTAGAACGAATGGAATGTCCAATTTAAACCAAACTTTACTTGTAAATTTAAATTGATCGAATGGAATAACCGATTTGATCAACAATAAATCGGAAACCCATTTGATTTTTATATAAGCGAATAACAAAAAATCCGAAAACCTCCGCTAAGGGTATATATCGGTCGGCAACACCGATTGTCGCATAGAGCTCTGTTACTACTTGATAATGCACCTGTTCACACCAGCAATATGGATGATGATTACCTCGAAATACCATCGAACCTATGGATCTGGATGTTATGGCAGCATTTAAGAAATACTACGTTTTCATTTATGTCGTCATATTCTCGTCCCAATGAAAAGGTAAATCAAGACTTTACTCAATATTGACAATTTTCTTCTCTGAGAACCTTAAATGTCAAAATACAGCTGCTTCGGATAGGTCCTTTAAAATACCTGAAATTGAGCTGAGACTGGGACTGAGGATCAGAAACCGCTTGTGTGAAAATTGAAGAGTGATAAAAATAATACCCCGATTTTATTTTTTATTTAAATGTCCAGCATGAGATGGACTTTCAAAATATCCTAAATCGCTCGGTATTTTTTCGTGGGGGATTTGCCACGAGAATTTGTCCTTAAACGTACGGAAAATTACACCAGAACTTTTTATAGAGGCTGTTTAGAAAAATGGATGTACTTATTTACCCAACAAGATCCCGAAATTCTACATAAAAACCACATCCGAAGGTTAATGTATAAAAACTTTGGTAGGAAAATAGGTCTACAGGTCAATGAGGGCTCACATTATTAAATTAGAACCAACTCTGGATGTAATCTTCTAACATGTTTGTTATCTTCAAAATTATACCTGATAATTTCAAAATATAAAATTACCGACAATTTGGTTGGAAACAATATCCAATTTCTCAAAAAATGTTATTTCGATGAAAGCACTTGGCGATCATTGAGATGCCTGTCTCTTTGTATTTTTAATTCAAATTAGGTTGAAAATCTTTGGTACATTGCTGCACCTCTTCAGATAACCACCTTTTTCGGTATATTGGGTACTTTGAGCACGTTTTTTAACCGAATTGGTTCTAATTGGGTGTCAAATTTTCCTTCCATAAATTAGCCATGTCATAGCCCGCCATATAGGGAAGGTCCCGAACGATTACTGGTATTTTAAATGTGCACCAGATAGAGGGTATATAAAGCTTATCCCGGCCGAACTTAGCTAATTTTTTAAGTGTTCAAATGATTATTTAATCCTTGTATTGATTTTCATGAACATCAAGAAAATATTTAACGGAAAATGTGAATGGAAATCAAAAAGCAGGAAATTAAGTTTTTACGGGGGGAATGGATGAACGTCACAACGTAGACAATAGATATGAAGCTTTAAATTTATATATGTAAATAAATATCTCAGAAATATGTTTGTATGTACGAATATAGCATATATTTTATTTTGTTTTATTTTTTAATTCGGATGTACCTTTTAACGCACAATTTTATTTTTAAAAAATAGGGCATTCAATTTTTCCCCTATGGATATCCATTCCCCTCATCTTCATTGTCTTGCACTTGCAAACGCATCAATTACTTCCGTTAAAACCTTGCATTGTCTGTAATCCTTTTCCATATTTTGTATGCTACACAACAACAACAAAAAACTAGTTCATCAAACCCTAATATTATATATGTCAATGGGTTAAAGGCGGAAAACTAGAACGGAAATTAAATTTTATTTTACAAAAAAATTAGGTCATAGATCAATAACACATGAAAATTGATTTCATAAAGGAAAAAAAACTAAATGCGCGCTTCCTTTTCTCACAAAAAATTACGTATTACATAATTTCCCAAGCCCATGCTTTGCTGTGAATAGGCACAAAGGATACCTTGTTTTGTTATTGTTGGTGGCAGGTATATTTTTAGTCACGCTCTAAAAATAAAAATTCCATAATTTTTAATACAGAAACCTAAATATGTTTTAGTTGAAAAAAGAGAAAAAAAACAACAAAGGACATTTCTTTAAGGACACTAACTACAAATGAAATATTAAAAATTTACCTGATCCTCGGCCGTGGCACGGCGGCGGAGGGCAATTCATATGCATTTACGCAATTTCGTTATGCCCTCTTGTCATAAAATTATGATTTATTGTGGCACATTCGAGGAATTCAAATGGTGCCGCTTTACAACAATTGTTGTTGTTTTTTGCTGTTGTACTGTAACTAATCATTGTTACGTAACATGGTGTACAGCATACATAGATACGCATGTATGTTATGCAATCTATGTTTTTTTGAAAATTCGTTTTGGCTACTTTCTCTTTGCCATTGTTGTTTGAAGGATATTTTCTAATTTTGCACATAGATGTTGTTGTTTGACATGAGGAGGACTGTTAGATGTTTAAATATTATAAAATATGGCGGTTTTTCAGAAAACAAAAAAAAAAAAAATGCTTTCTATTTTTTGTTGTTGAAGGCCATGTGGGAATTCATATGAATTTCGTGTGAAATGATTTATTTTCTTTTTTTGGTACTTGTGATTTATATTTTTTCAAGGAATATTAAAGAAGTAGGTTTGATTTGTTTCGAAACACACAAAAATATTAGTCGTTTATTATACCCTACACAATTATGTTGTCAGGATATTATAGCATTGTGCAGCCCCAAGTGTTTGTAACGCTGCGAAATATTGATCCTAGACCCTCCTTAAAGTATACATTCAAATGATTCCTGAGTT
Organism: Musca vetustissima; assembly: GCF_032173495.1. Lineage (NCBI taxonomy): Eukaryota > Metazoa > Arthropoda > Insecta > Diptera > Muscidae > Musca > Musca vetustissima. The sequence goes on from NW_026882247.1 coordinate 8,067, forward strand.
TGTGCGAAAAATTACAAAATTTGTATTCTATGGCGTATATATTTACTCCTGAAGGATAAGTTGATAATATATCCAAAAGGAGGGGTTGACCTTTGAATTCATACCAATTATATTTTCGAATGTACTCGTATGTGGAAGTTACACTTAAATATTTACAGGTGCTCACGTATTCTGATATTATTTAGTAACCCATTACCACAGTAGAAGGCGGAAATATAGGGCTGATCGCTTTGGTAATTTCCATGAGGTTCCAGGTATGGTCAAAGAAAGAATGAATCGAAAATATAATTTGTTGTATTTTTTCGAGTCGATCTATAGGTCATAATTGAAAGCCGAACATCATAACACAACCCACGGCGAAGGAAATCTGGACAAGTAATTAGAAGGGCTGCACTGAATATTAGTAATATTTGTTGCCCTCTAGTCGGTCAAGAGTAGGGTATCATATGGTCGGCCCGGTCCGACTATACTGCTCTGCTTACTGCTATTTCATTATATTGAGATATTTATAGGTTTGGATTTGAGAGAATATGTATGTATATTTTATTTCAAAAGATAGCTTCATATCTTCATTTGCAGTCGTTGTATGTATTTTATCACTATCACTAGATGCGAATTTTCGTCCTCGCAATGTTCTACAAAAATGTTGCCCATAGGATTTTAGGTGGGCTCCTTAAAGACAATAAATCGATATTTTTACTTTTTATTGGTCTGTTCTCAAGTTGACCCTATATGTACACCAGAGCCAGATCTTAGATTCTGGAGTCAGTAGGGCTATTAAGGCTAATATTTTTAGACTCATTTGCAGCTCCCTCCACCTGGAATGTTTGGTCTTAACGCGGATATACGACCTGCACATATATAGCTTGCGGCTTAATCTCTGACAATATATTGAGAACATTCAGAAGCATTATTTAGTTCTCTGAAGTGGAATACTTGAACTCTTGTCACGTTTATGAAAAGTACGGCGTTAAGAGGCTCTGATGCCAAGTTGTCTTACCTAGACAACTTGGCATCCTGATTCGATAGGCCAGCGAACCTTCCAAGGGGAGACTAACAGCTATGTTAAAAATCTCGAAAGCGACGGCACAGCATTCAACTACTAGCCGCATACATAAATGGGTCACTGGAGTCATGCTCAAGCGAGATGTGTCTGCACTGGAAAGAACGGTGTAATAGGAATTCGCATCCTCCAACCCCTTCTTATATGGGCGAATATTGCTGTTGTGGAAATTGAGGCTGTTAATTAATATTCCTGCAGTAAACTTTCGATATAGGTCCCAGTTGAAATCCCTATATAAAAGTCCCTGATAATTTGAGGTACTTTGATGATCCTAGGCGAATTTTCTCATTAAAGTATGTCAAACTCCATAGAAGGTTGAAGGTCTAAAGCACATTTTCAAATCGAAGTGACTGCAGTTAAAAGTCTTATATAAAGGTCCTCAGCCTTATGGCTACGGAGGGTATATACACTTTGACATGGAAAAATGTGCCTCATTGAAATATTGATTTTTTACCCTTTGTTTCTTTGCATCAAATCCGATATAGGTCCAGTTAAAATCCCCATGTAAATGTCCCTGATAGCTTGTGGTACTTTGATGGTCCTAGGCGGATTTTCTCATTAATGTATCTCCAACTTTATGCGGTTAAATATCTTAGGCGTAATTTCAAATCGAAGTCACTGCTATTTCCCACTTTCCAATCGAAGTGGCCGTAATTTGTCAGTGATAGGTAAAATATTTTTTCCTAGCAATTTGTATACCCTCGGTCATATGGCTAACGAGGGTATATACACTTTGACACGGCAAAAATGTGCCTCATCGAAATATTGGTTTCGTGGCCTCATGTTTCTTTGGACCAAATCCGTTTCAGACAATTTGGAGTCGATTTAAAAATGTCCGTCTGTCTGGCCGGCTGGTGTGCACGATAACTCTCGAAGGTAGTAACGGATTTCATTCAAACTTTGCATAGCGTAATATTTCTTCTGAACTTAGTTTATATTTGAAGATGAGGAATATCGGCCCACTTCTTATGGTACCTCCAAAAAAAATGTTTAAAATTATGTTGAAAATTAATTTTTTAATATCCGATTTGAACCGAACTTTGTACAACCTATTATCTTTACCAAGCCTCAATCCAGTCCGATCATTAGTGTACTTCATCCTGCACCTCCGCCACAATTAGTCAACATTTTCATTATTTATAAATTCAATATCGGGGGAATGAAAGGTCCGATTTGAACCAAACTTCACACAACCTATTATCTTTACCAAGTCTAGATCAAGTCCGAAGATGGCGCCCTTTGGTCTATAAAACCAATATCAGACTAATGGAATTTCCGATTTGATCCAAACTTTGAACAACCCATTATCTTTAACCATGACCCCATCAAGTGCGAAGTTGGGATATTATGTAATATTGGTAAACGTTCATTGAAGGCTTCTGACACATTTCCATAACGGTACACCGGTGATTTGTAATTTCCTCTACTTAAATTCCAACTCATGGGTCCTCGACACAGATGGCATACTTCTCCCCCTCCCTTACTTTCTAAGTTTTCGTTTTCTAATATTAATAGAATACAATTTTTTTAGATACAGTTAACAATTCGCTCCTCCATAAATTTTTTTTAAAAGCAACAGGATGGCTCCCCTATTGATGTATAAAACAAATTCACAGCATTCTTTTCCCTTTCTCCGATTATCGAAAACATAACAATAACATACCCGTTAGGTAATGAATTTGAAAGAAACACCATATCCTGCAACATCATTTCTTTTGCGTATTGCGTAAAAAACACATTATGAGAATAAGAAATTGTGTTCTTCATCGTTATTTCCCCTATTTCACGCAGCCCCATAATTACAATCAAGATGATATCAAAGACACATCAAAACTATTTCTCAGCATTCTCACGCACAAAAAAAATGCCATCAGGCTCATCATCATCATTATCGTCATTATGAGCAGGAGTCTCTTATCTCAATTATGGTTAACGGGATAACAAGAAAAGAAAGGATTTTTCCTTTTTCTTTAATTTGAGTACCATTTCATCATCATTTTTTTACCATTGTTTTCATTCGTTTTTTATGGCAGGTTTTTTTTTGTTTTCTCAAAAGAAAGGAAAACAACGCCTTCACTTTGGATGATGGTGTTGTTGGTTGGTGGTGCGGCTGGTGTTGCTCTGTTGCGCTCGGGGAGCGCACATTCATTCATGTAACCACCTGACACTGTGGAAAAGGAAACAACAAACAGTTAGGCTTTTCATGCCACCACCACCACCATTATTACCAACTCACAATCATCGACGATAGAATCCTGAGAACTTTTTTGTTTTCTTTCCATCCTTCTTCCAATGTGCACTGTGCAGAGCAGTTTGAAAATTTGATTATTAAAAAACGCAACGCAATCTTTACCGGTTGCATGCATCTGTCGCCCAATGAATCGTCCTACGTGTAGGATTGTTTGAATGCTGTGAACATTGGCATATTGAGATAGCGTAAAAAATATACTTATACCCGCTTTCTCACAATGGAAACGCGAGAAAATGTTGCGCCTTTTGTTTTGAGCATTTTTGTACGTCACATATGCGGAATATATCCGTTGCATTTTATTCTTACGCTGTGAAATAGGATTACTGTAATTTTGATTTTATTTTTTTGGGGGGAAATTTTTGTGGTTTTAAAATTAAAAAAAACTGTAATTCGAAATCCGATGTATGTTTTCTAAAACAAACTTAATGAAAACCCGCAAATTTGAAAAAATATATATTTAAAAATCTTCACTTAAAGATACATTAAAAAAATATGTTTTTTTATATCCTACACAACTGTGTTGTCAGGGTATTATAGCTTTGTGCCGCCCCAAGAGTTTGTAACGCCACGAAATATTGGTCCTAGACCCACATTTAAGCATACCAATCGTCATATCTCGAATAGCTGAGCCGATCTAGACATGTGTGACCGTCCGTCTGTCCACTATAATATGTAAACACGATACAGGCCACAGTTATGAACCAACCTTCACGAAATTTTCCATGTAGGATGGGTTCTGGCCAATGAAGACCCCTATTATCTCGGTAAAGATCGGTTAATATTTAGGGGATGAAATGGACCAAAAACTTTAATTTTGTCTGATATTCGGGCCAAAGAATGCACATGACTGCTTTGATAAAGATGGGTCAATATTAAGCAGGTCAAATGGACCCTGACTTTTGTGTGAAAAATGACAAAATTTGTATTCTATAGCGTATACATTTACCCCTGAAAGACATAGACCTGAGAAGTTAATAGCATATCCAAGAGGATTGGTTGACCTTTAAATTGTTAACAATTACATTGTCGTATGTACCACGATAGAGTGCGGAAATATAGCGCTGTTCGCTTTGGAATTTTCCATGAGGTTCCTGTTATGATCAAGGACAACACGTATAATTTACGAAGATGATCAGTTAATACTTTTGGGATGAAGTGACGAGTCTATCCATAGGTCACACTTATAAGCCGAACATCACAACACAACCCACGGAGAAGGGAATATGGACTAGCAATTAGAACGGCTGTACTGAATATTCGGAAAATATGTCAGTGTTTGGAAGAGGTGCTGTTGATCCTAATCGGGCAACTGGGTGAAAATATGACGAAATATTGCCCAGGCTAGAAAAAAATCATCCGCAGAAAGTTAGAGTTGTGTGGTAGTTCGGTCGTCCCCTACGGTCGGCCCGTGTGACTGCTTCGCTCACTAGTTGTATACCCTACACAACTATGTTGTCAGGGTATTATAGCTTTGTGTCCTTTTAGCTTTAGTCCTAGACCCACCTTAGTATATCGATCGTCATACCTCGACTAGCTGAGTCGATCTAGATATGTGTGTCCGTCCGTCTGTCCATTATAATTTGTAAACACGATACAGGACACAGTTATGGACCAATCTAGTATGTACTCGGATATGGGAGTTACTCTTAAATATTTACAGGTGCTTACGTACTCAGATATATATAGTAACCCATTACCACACTAGAGTGCGGAAATATAGCGCTGATCGCTTTGAAATTTTCCATGAGGTTCCAGTTATGATCAAGGACAACACCTATAATTTTCGATGATGATCAGTTAATAATTTTTGGATGAAGAGGACCGAAAATTTAATTTTTTGTTTTTTTTTCGAGTCTACCTCTAGGTCACAATTATAAGCCGAACATCACAACACAACCCACGGAGAAGGGAATGTGGGTTAGTAATTATAACGGCTATACTGAATATTCGGAAAATATATCAGTGTAAGGAAGAGGTGCTATTGACCTCTAATAGTGCAAGAGGGTGCAAATATCACGAAATATTGCCCAGGCTCGACAAAAATCATCCGCAGAAAGTTAGAGTTGTGTGGTAGTTCGGTCGGCCCCTACTGTCGGTCCATGCGACTGCTTCGCTCACTGGTTTTTATACCTTACACAACTATGTTGTCAGGGTATTATAGCTTTGTGCAGCCCCAAGAGCTTGTAACGTCGCGAAATATTTAAGTATACCGATCGTCATATCTCGACTAGCTGAGTCGATCTAGATATGTGTGTCCGTCCATCTGTTCATTAAATTGTGAAAAATTAAATTGTGAAAAATTAAAAAAAAAAAATATATTCTGTGGGGTATATAGTTACATCTGAAGGACATAGACCCGAGAAGTCTATAGAATATCCAAGAGGAGTGGTTGACCTTCAAATTGATACCAATTATATTCTTGTATGTACTCGGATGTGGGAGTATTCAGATATTAATTAGTAATCCATATTAATTAGTAATCCATTACCACAATAGTCGGTTTGAAATTTTCCATGAGGATCCAGGTATGGTCTAGGACAACGCCTATAAATTTCGTTGATGATCAGATAACAATATTGGGATAATGGGGACAGAAAACTTATTTTTTTGTGATTTTTCGAGTCGATCTATAGGCCACAATTGCAACCCGAACATCACAACACTACCCACGGTGATGGGAATCTGGACAAGTAATTAGAGGAGCTGAATATTAGTAATATTTGTTGACCTCTAATCGGTCAAGAGGGTGCAAATATCGTGAAATATTGCTCAAGTTCAGAATATGGAACAACACAAAGTTCGATTTTCGTGGAAGTTGTGTAGGGTATCACATGGTCGATCCCGTCCGACTATACTGCTCCGCTCACTGGTTTAAATGTACATTTTGTGGAAACTTCTAAAAATAATTTATTTAAGAATCCAGCCTCTGAAAATATCTAAAATTTTTTTACAATTTAATCTTAGTGTATATAATATTCAATATATATATATATATATATATATATATATATATTTTTTTTTAAGGAGTACACACTTTATCTACGCCTTGCCTAAATATCTATTTATTCCCTAAACTCATACTCTCCCCCACATAACATAAAAACTACAAATGCTGCAGGACCTCCACGACATATGAAACTTATTTTCCAAAAAAAATCCTAACAACTGTTCCCCACCAAAATAACCGTTAGTTATGCATAATCATCTTCCGCTTCTTCATCTTCAATAAATAAAACAATATCCCACAATACTCTTTTCAAAGAGTTATTTTCAATATTAAAATGAACCGCAAACCGTTATGCAACACAATCTGAATTATGGGAAGAATTTGAATCTGAATAGAATTTCCGTTGCTGCTGCTGCCGATCAAATAGATAAACGAAACTAGAATCCTTTTCTTTTGTTTTTGGTCTTTCATATTAAATAATCATTATGACGAATCCGACAGTCTGACACATGATGGCAATCACGCGAACAAGAGATCCTTGTTTAAGAATATCACAACAACAACAACGGTATATTGAAATTTCCAAATTATTATTATTTCTCAGGACCTATACGATGAACATATGATGGCAAAACAACAAACGAACGTACGAAGATGATGATGTTCCGTTGAAGAATTTAAATCCTCATGGTGGCTTTTGTCGGCGAACAAAATAAGGACAATCGAAAGTGGAGGGAGGATTGTGAAAGAAAACAACCCCTTTACACCTTTCAAGTGTGCGCGAATAACACGAAAAGGTTGCGCATGTTTCCTACACACACACGCGCACACTCACACACAATCAGACATCGTTCGGAATTCTCCCAGACTAACTGTAAAATGTTCAATCCTTCCGTTGGCCCAAGAAGAAAAGTTGTTTATGACTACTAAATAAGCAAAGATGATTGCCTTGGCTTTGGAACTAAAGGGCCAAAAGGGATGAATGACTGCGGAAACGGATTATGTTGCATGACTAATAACAATTTCAATTAGAAGGTGCTAAAGCAGCAGGTAGATCTCCAGATGGAAGTACATGTCGTCCTCCTTATGTTGTCTTATTTACAGAAAAAAATTCCCAGACTGCAGATTGATGTCAGGTGGAATCAATTAATAAAATTGAGGGATGTTATCGGAAAAGATATAATTACATAATTTTGAACGGCCATTAAAGCGGAATTAAAATATTTCAAAACCAGTGAGCGGAGCAGTACAGTCGGACGGGGCCGACCATACGGAACTCAAATTTTCTGCTGATGTTTATTCCGTCCAGATTCCTTTCACCGTGGGTTGTGTTGTGATGTTCGACATTCATTTGTGGTCTATATATCGACTCGAAAATAACACAAAAAATTAAGTTTTCGGTTCACATCATTCCAAAATTATTATCTGATCATCACCGAAAATTATAGGCGTTGTCCTTGACCATAACTGGAAGCTTATGGAACATTTCAAAGCGATCATCGCTATAGTTCCGCTCTCTAGAGTGATAATGGGTTACTAAATAATATACGAATACGGAGATACCTGTAAATATTTAGGTGTAACTCCCACATCCGAGCACATACAACAATATAATTTGTATTAATTTAAAGGTCAACCACTCCTCTTGGATATAATATCAACTTCTCGGGTCTATGTCATTCAGGGGTAAATATATTCGCTATAGAATACAAATTTTGTCATTCACACAAAAGTCAGGGTCCATTTGACCTGCTAAATATTGACCAATCTTTATCAAAACAGGCATGCTTATTCTTTTGCCCGATCCCCTTCTCCATGCAAAATTTCAAAATGTTCGGGCCATTATTGCGGCCTCTGGAGCGACCAGAAAAACCGACAAAAATTTAGTATTTGGTCCATTTCATCCCCTAAATATTAACTGATCTTTTCCAAAAACAATAGGGGTCTTCATTGGCCAGATCCCATCCTACATGCAAAATTTCGTGAAGATTGGTCCATTACTGTAGCCTGTATCGTGTTTACAAATTATAATGGACAGACGGACGGACGGACGGACACACATGTCTAGATCGACTAGTCGAGATATGGCGATCGGTATGCTTAAAGTTGGGTCTAAGACCAATATTTCGCGGCGTTACAAAATGTTGGGGCTGCACAAAGCTATAATGCCCTGACAACATAGTTGTGTAGGGTATAAATACAGAAATCTTGGATTTTATAAAAAAATATTTTATAAAAATATGGTACACATTCCTTAAAGGCCCTTTTTAACTCACACCTCCTCAAAGGGAAGAGTTTAAAGGGACGTAGACGTCCATCCTGTCACATTTTGCTCTCATCTTAAGCCTTTCTCAACCGAACAACATAATTATATGGAAATATCCCAAAATAACATTATGGCTCTGTGTGGCTATGAATTTAGTGCAAGGTCACCACCGTCATTATCATAAACTATTTCCGAAATTTCGAAGCGTGAAATTCAACAAAAACGGCAGCTCAACTCAAATCGAATGAAATTAGCCGATTTTCTCTAAACAACTCAGTGGGTGTGTCGTCCGTCGTCAACCCTTTCACGTTGTCATAACAGTGAAAGCCGACACAAGGCCACTACTACGTTGCGTTTAATGAGCGTGAGCGAGTTAAGGTGAGACAAGCAATGCAAGGTCAGTGACAATCGACCAACTAACTAACGAAGTAACCCTTTATTAAGTAGCTGCATCGGCAGCAGGTAAACAACCATCAACCGTTAAAATTAGTTCAAGGTAAATGGCCTCTGTTTATGACTTCCTTTAATATGTAGATTAGAGGGCATGGTCTTGAATTGCGAAAGGATTAAAAAAGGGTTTAGCATTCAAAGGCAATTTGTGAAATATCCTTTGAAACTGTGGGCAACAAGGAACTAAGTAATCACATTTAATGGTGGTATTTCCATATTTTCGATAAGTCTACACTGTATGCAAATGTTGCAAAGAGAGACAGACAGACAGATTGAGCGTGCTCGAAAGAGATTAGACGAGAAAAGAGAATAGGGATTTACTAATGTGTTATAAATATTTGCTGTTCATAAACTAAGCAACAATAATGAATGTTGCATGAGTCTTTCAGGGCATTTTGGGAATAGAAAGCACCAGACGCTGCTTTATATAGACATAGCCCAAAGTAATGGGCATTTAAAAATATATTTTTTAATTACAGTAAAACGTCAAAATTTTAAAAAATGTTCAATTTCTATTAAGCATTTTTATAATTTAACCAGTGAGCGGAGCAGTATAGTCGGACGGGCCGACCATATGATACCCTATACAACTTTCACGAATATCTAACATTGTTGGGTTCTATATTCTGTGCTTGGGTAATACTTCGCGATATTTTCACCCTCTTCACGGACTAGAGGTCAACAAATATTACAAATACTCAGTACAGCCCTTCTAATTACTTATCCAGATTACCTTCACTGTGGATTGTGTTGTTATGTTCGGCTTTCAAAATTAAGTTTTCGGTCCACTTCATCCCAATATTATTATCTGTTCATCATCGAAAATTATAGGCATTGTCCTTGACCATACATCGATCCTCATGGAAAATTTCAAAGCGATCAGTGCTTTATTTTCGCCCTCTAGTGTGGTAATTTTTTACACAAAAGTCAGGGTCCATTTGACCCGCTAAATATTATAAGGGTCTTCATTGGAACAATGAAGTGAAGATTGCTCCATAACTGTGGCCAGTATCGTGTTTACAAATTATAATGGACTAGCTGAGTTGACCTAGACACACATGTCTAGGTCGACTCAGCTAGTCGAGATATGACGATCGGTATACTTAAAGGTGGGTCTAGGACCAATATTTCGCGGTCGGACGGGCCGACCGAACTACCACACAACTCTAACATTCTGCGGACGATTTTTTTCGAGCCTGGGCAATATTTCGTGATATTTGCACCCTCTTACACAGATATGAGGGTCACTCTTGGTCCAAAGGTGACAAATAAGGCTGATTTTTGGAAATTCGAACTAGAACGGTACGAAAAGTACTAAATATGGTATCATTTGTATTTGGCGAACCAGTAGAGCTAGAACTCTGAAATTTAAATTGAGGGTCACCGATGGAGTGTCGAATAGATGTAGCAAAGGGCATTTTGGAAATTCGAACTATAAGTATCCGAAAAGTACTGAAATGTACTAAATTTGGTACAATTTCGTGGATTGGTACAATTTGGATTTGGTACAATTTCGTGGATTGAGCTAAAAACTTGAAATTAGGAATGCAAATTAAGGTTGAGAAGTAGGGTCGATATGAGGAGAGTTTGGAAAGCGTGTACCCATGTGTACGAAAAGTACTATATGGTACAATATTTGACGGAAATTTGATTTGGAGGTACAAATCGAGGTGGAATCCTGAAAATTGAAAGTAACATTACCGTCGGAGTGTAGGATTGGAATATGTACGTAGTTTTGGAAAGTTTTTTTACTTATGTGTACGAAAAGTACTAAATCGTACTATAATTGGTACAATTTGCATTTGAGTGACCAGATAGAGCTGGAACAATGAAGTTTGGACTTAGAATCATTGTAGGGATGTAGGATTAGGGTCAGGATTCAGTTTAAAAAATTAATACTTATGGGTACTAAATAGTACAAAATTTGGTACAATTTTTATCTAAATTTTGTACAAATTATTACATGATTCCAATAGAGCTGGAATCATGTAATTTGGAGTCAGGACCACTGTTAAGGTGTAAGATTGAAACATGTAGGAAGTTTTAGAAATTTGTACTAATGTGTACTAAATTTGGTACAATTTAAAGTGTGGGTGAAGCGATAGATTTGAAATCATGAAATTTTAATTTAGGATCACTGTGGAGGTATAGGATTGGAGTATGTTGGAAGTTTTGGAAATTGGTAATATTGTGTACTAAATTTTGTACAATTTGGATTGTGGGTGAACCTATGGAGTTGGAATCCTGAAACTTGGGTTTAGAATCACTGTCGGTGTGTAGGATTAGGGTATTTAAAAAGTTTTGGAAATTCGTACTACTGTGTGCTAAACTTGGTACAATTTGAATTGTGAATCGCTAACAAAGTTTTGCGGGCATATGCTAGTTTTATAATAAAATATTTAAGCAAGGATTTAAAAAAATATATATTTTTTAACAGCATTAAAAATTGTGCCTTACAAAAATTAAAAAAAAAAAATATTCCAACCTGTTCTTAAATATTTTTCAACTACATTTTTAAATGAGTATTTAATAAAAAATATTTCACAAAGAGAAATGCGAGCATGAATTGTTATGCCCCCCGCCTATGTAAAAAGTAAAAGTTCGCTTGCAAACACCTCGATTCTATACATCCTTGTCCCTCCCCCTGTCTTTTGAAACTATGATAAATAGAGTTATGAGATATTTGGTATTAAAAATTATAGCCAGCACACCCTTTGGGAATCAAATTTTCTTATCAAAATATTTTTTACCTTTTTATCCCCCATATAAAGCTCGGGATTTAAGTCAAGTTTAAAAATCGAATTCATTGTAACTTAGTGTTTCGATTCCAAAAAGAATAATTATTGAATAACTTTTGGAGGTAATCCCCATATAACGGTAACTCTTATTGATCGGTATTTTGGGTTCGTTTTTTAAGGAATCGGTTTCAATTTTATATTTTGGGCTCTTCTTGGATGTCAAATCTTCCTACCGAAAATGCGTGCCCTATGGTGGAGGCTAACAAAACATGAATAATGCTGAAAAAATCCCCCAAAAAATGTATGTTGCTTGTTTGAGGCCTCATGAAAATGTCCAGTCGGATTTTAGATTTTGCTCTTCTTATGACTGTGTTAAATTCACAACGCCATGTAAATGTAGGTGACATCTTAATGTTGCAATAAATCAATTGTGGACAACTGACGAAGAACACAATAAAACCAGTAAGGAAAGCAGTAAAGACGGACTGTGCCGACTATATGATACCCTTCACCACTTTCGGTATATTGTTCATATGTACTCTTACAATTGCATGTCAATGTTTACTCGAAGGAACATACTCATGCCTTTCTGCAACCTATGCTAAATTTAATTTCATTCGGGCAGATTTAGAGTCGTCCGCGTACCATGGGACAAATTTATGGCAAACGATTTATAGCAAAATTGATACACGCTATTCGGTACACCGCACTGTTAAATATTTAATCTCAATGAAATACATATGATTCGTTCGAAATACATATGATTTTCCCTAAATTTATCACACATCGTTCTACACTTAATTCAGTACGCTATGACAAATTTCTTGAAAATCGAAGGATATATAGGGTCCTTGGTGCACCATTTACCTAAAATCGGACGAAAATATATATGGGAGCTATATCTAAACCTGAACCGATTTTACCCAATTTCAATAGGGTTCGTCCTTGGACCAAATAAGTGAACTGTGCCAAATTTCATTCAAATCGGATCATAAATGCGACCTGTATTTTGTTAATAAAAATACATGGACGGACGGACAGACGGGCATCCGTAAATCGACTCAGAAAATAATTCTATGCATATTCTCAAAAGGAACCATGGGTCTATCTCGATTCATTTTGCCTGTTACAAACATATGCACAAAGACATAATACCCTGTACCACAGTGTGGTGAAGGGTATAAAAACAATAACCAAATGTGGATATTTAGTTCAATTCCATAAAATTTAACAAATTTTCTACTTCAACTCGAAGCGTTGTGTTCGGAAACATTTTTTTATGACAATTTTATGACTCCGATTCGTTTGTGGGTTCTTGTTTGCAAATAAAATATACGAATGAGTGTTTTAGTGTTGTTCTTATGATTTGAATATTCTTGTAATCAATTTATTGTTTAAAGCCTTTCTCTTTTGGTTATTTTTTAATTTTTTTTTTTAACTTTTTCAATTGATTTTTTATTTTGTCCATGATTTGTGCGGACCTACATAGATTTCCCTATATGACATGATATGAATTACTGATCTGTTTGCTGGTGTGTGTTTTTATGTATATTATCGCTAAGGTCTGACAAGGGGTGAATGTAACTCTTACATCATTTCGTTCCAAAAACAATAACCCGTCTGTCTATTTGGCGGTAAAGAAATTAAGAATTATACAATAAATAACCTCGACAACAACAATATACGAGTATGTGAATAAGGCGGCGCTCACTTAACTATTAATGTGTGTCTGTGTAAGTGTAAGTAACAAGTTTGTTGTCTAAGTCTTTTGTTTTGCTTTCCAAAAACAATCTTAGTGGGCCGCCTGCTTTTTAAATGCTTATTTCATTTTTCTTCTTTTATGTTGTTGATGGTGTAAGTTTTATTGTTGTTGGTTAATTTTACAACATACAAACATTTTTGTTGTTGTTTTTCGGAGTTCACTGAACGCCAAAAATTCTTCAGCGCCCATGTCAAGAAACAAAATGGAAAAAAGAAACAACTGCCAACAAACAAAGCCCCAACAACTGGATGATGGTCAAAGCCAAGGTTTATTGACCCTTTTTCCACAAGAACTCGACGAAGAAGAAAAAGTAACCAAAATTGTGTTTTAAAGAAATACATAAATAAAAATATATATATAAAGGAAAAGAAAGAACATTCACTTATAGACTACGAATGTGAATGTGTGTAAGGCCATGTTTGCTGGTGTGGGTAATAAATAAATATACGATATTGCCTGTTGAAATGGAAATGTTAACGAAAGAGAGTGTTGTTTTTTAATTCAATTTAATTCCTTAAAGATGTTCTTTGTTGTTAACAATAAAAGCAACAACAACAACAGCAACAAACAATGTATCCACATGTCCCCATCCAACAACATGACATATCCGTGTTTTTCCGCCTGATACTTTCTTCCATTCAAATATTTGTGGTCACACGACAATTACAACAACAACGACGACTTCGAGATGATGATGATGACATAAAAATGCATTTTGTTGTTGTTGTTGTTGCTCTGCTTATTGTGGACCCCAAAGTGTTTGTGTGGGTGACTCAACATCGCTGTGAAAGATAAAAATAACTACCCGTTTCTTTATTCGGGGATATATTTGTTCGGTTTCAGTGGCATATGTAGATGTGATTGTATATTTATTCACCATATATTGGCGTTATTGTAAAAATTCCGAAAGCCACAATATTTGCGTATAATGATTTATTATTTTACTGCTGATAATCGGAAGTTTGATGAAATATAAATAACATCTGGTGATTATGAAATACTAATTATTATTTCATATTAATATAGGAAATATTTAATAAATAAACTGAATAACAGGGTCTATCGTAAAAAAGTCGAGCAATATTGCTCATTTTTTTGGTAAAAAGTTTAGCATAAAAATAACAATTAAAAATACAAAATTATAGCTAATTTAAATGAAAAACTTCCCCTAACGCCAAAAATATCGAAATTTGGGAGATAAACTTTAATGAGGGCTTTCCAAAAATGTCGATCCTTTATTGATGATTTTCGGTAAAAAGTCCAATGGCAACCCAAAATACCAAATTGTAGCCATTATAGCCAACGAACCCACACTCCCAAATATACCGAATAATTGGGGGTATCGTTGAGGGGGAGCTATCTTAAAAAGTGGAGATATCCTTTTTTGGAAAATCGTCTATTTTTAATCAAAAACTAAGATAAAAAATAAGAACGATCTTCACAGATTGGCTTTATCCTACTTCATACGAGAACTATACATTTCCAGACAAACGTGTCAAAATTTGGAACCGATTGGATTATTAGTTTTTTAGTTATCGTGCCCTCCATTCGTAAAACACTGCTTCGAGAAAAATGCGTTTAAAGTTTGAGAATCGCTCTTGTCGTCTCTTGATGCTGACGCAATAAATCGGCTATATCTTCCAGAGTTCTTGAGATTTTCACTTGCAATATTGTAGGGACATTCTAGAATTTTTGACACCGAGAATGGCGTCCCCTTAATTGCCAATTTGTTTAAATGTGCCAAATTATCTAAAGCACCGACATTATGGAGGTGTCGTTATATATGTGCTATCCTAAAATCCATCTTAGTAAGAAGATATTATTCTTGACGGCGTTACGATTTGGCACCTAAAAAAAAATTATATGGTGGTTAAGAGGTCCTATATGTTCTATCTAGGAATCCCAAAATAATTTAACAGCTTTGATGTAAACTAGAATGAAAATAATTATGAATATTTGTTTGAAGATATTTGTTAAAAAAACGACTGAAACTGTATTGAAGAATATTTAAAAGAAAGATCCACTCTTAGATATATTTTAAAAAAGACCGCGCAGGAATATATTGTAGAATATCATTATACGCTCAGCTTTATGGCTAATGAATTTCAGATTTATACTCGTTGGAAGGGGGTGACATTTCGCAGTAAAAAATTGTTTTGCTGTTGCGAAGGGTATAAACAGCAAAATATTTTTTTACTGCGAAATGCCACCCTTCCAAAGAGTATAAATCTGAAGGTACAGGGAATTAAGTCTTTGTGCATATGTTTGTAACAGGCAAAAGGAAACGAGATAGACACATGGTTCCTTTCGAGAATATGCATAGAATCACTTTCTGAGTCGATTTATGCATGTCCATCTTCCCGTCCGTCCATGTTAAATTGTAAACACAGTGCCCAAGGACAAACCCTATCTAAATTGGGAAAAATCGGTTCAGATTTAGATATAGCTCCCATATATATTTTAGTCCGATTTAAGGTAGACGGTTTACAAAAGCCCCTTAATATCATCCGATTTGCACGAAATTTCGCACAGCGTAATGAATTAGGTCAATAATGATGTGTGCTAAGTTTGGATTTAAAAAATATTCCCCCTCGTTTTTTAAATGCAAGTCTGGATTAAATATAGTTTGGGAAAAAGTAAAAGTATAGTATAATCCAGTATTGTTATATTTTATTTTTTTGTAAAATACAAAAAAAATATTTTTTAAATCCACGCTTCAATATTTTTTACTTTTGAAAAATCAAAGCAATATACTTCGTAAAAAAATTAAAAAACCACGCTTAAGGGAACCCCACCCATTCTCGATTTTAATTTTTCAAGATTTTCAATGGGCTGGTAAATCAATACCAATGCTTGTTAAGGTTTGTAACTTTGCACATATATATCTGAAGATTTAAAAAAGAAGAAAAATTATTTACAAAAAATTTTTGTTATTGCTTTGTTGTTGTTTTTTGTAATTAAAGAAAAGTTCTTATTTTTGATGGCGGGCATGATAACTCCTCACTGGATCATAGGAATCCGATAATTCCAACGGTGTTAGAAAGAGTAATGTCTGGCTCTCGTATGAACTAGGATTATTGACTTCGCTCTAAAATTAACAAAATGGCGGACCTTTGAAAAAATATTTTTGAAAAATCGCCGATTTTTGACCAAAAACCAAGTTAAAAAATAAGGAAGATCTTCACCGATTGGCTTTATCCTAGTTCATACGATAGCTATACACTCACAGAGAAACGTGTAAAAATTTGGAATCGATTGGGTTATTAGTTTTTCAGTTATAGTGCCCGCCATTCGCAAAAGAGAAAAACGCGTTTAAAGTTTGAGAAGCTCTTTAGCCGTCACTTGATGCTGACACAATAAATCGGCTATATCTTCAAGAGTTCTTGAGATTTTCACTTGAAATTTTGTAGAGACATTAAATCAAAAAAATTTTGACCCCGAGAATGGGGGGGTCCCCTTAATATATTTTTTATACCATCCACCATAGTATGAAGGGTTTTTTAATTTTGACATTCGAAGTATTCATTCCCTATAAAGTAAATATATTCTTGATTAGGGTAAAATTCTAAGACGATCTAGCCATGTCCGTCTGTCCGTCCGTCTGTTGTAATCATGCTATTTTCTGAAGGATTTGAGATAGAGCGCCAAAATGTAGCATAGAATCGCATTTTGTCAGCAGGCAGATCAAGTTCGAAGATGGGCTATATCGGTCCACGTTTACGCATAGCCCCCATATAAGGGTACCCCCCAATTTACGGTGTTTTGGGGGTTTAAGCGCGTTTTCAAACCGAATTCGCAGAAATTTGGTACAATGGGTTCTTATTGGGTACCAAATTTCTTCAATAAAAATGATAAATAGGCCCATTTTTCGGATAGCCCCAATAAAAAACACCCTCAATTTTCGGTATTTTGGGATTCTTGAGCGCGTTTTTCAACCGAATTCGCTGTAATTTGGTATTCTGTAGTCGCATATGGTAACAAATCTTCCTACAAAAAGTTATATTTCGCCCATATAACCCCCTTCATATATTAAAATAGTTATGTGATTAGTTCTGTGTGTAGGGCTTGTCCCCATATAGGCATATTCTACCATAGTATAGAGGATAGTCGTTACTCGAAATAGTCTGTTTTACCCTACAAATTATGGAATTCTAATACAATTTAGCCAACAATTGTAATCATTCCGCTTTCTAAGGAAATCGTGATAAAAAACTCGAACCTGATGATAATGAAATATATCAACCAGCATTTAGACATCTCCCCCATATAATTATACCCCCTGAAGGAAAGAATTAAGACACAAAACAAAAATTTATATTGAAGTTTTGAAAACAATTTTTAATTATTTTCTTCCATGGTATATTAATAAGGTAACCGTATCAAACCAGGTGATTGTAACATTAAACGTTACAACAATTTTAAATCGCCGTAAAAATTAAAAAAAAAAATAGAAAATGAAAAAATAAAGAAAAAAAGGAAAAAAATAATCGACATCGAAATTGGCCATTGGGATGGAACCATATTTTTTAGACGATTAGATCTCCTGTCGAATTTAATTAGAAGAGAGTCCGAATTTAGCAAGGAGAGATGGGTTTAAGCTGTCGAAGCCTGTCGAATTTTTCGTATTTATAGAAGATTTGTCGAAGATTTTGTGTTTCTGTCAGACGCACCATTATTGTTTTATTAATATATCTAATGGTAAAAAAGAAGAAAGAAACTCATTTTGTGTTCTAAAAGAATATTCTTCTATTCTTTTTATAATATTGGTCTTGGGTAACCTTTCGGGATTTTGGTATTCGATATACCTTTTTAAATAATATAAGAAAAGGCCTTGAGCATCTATTATATGAGGCCTATTTCAAAATATAGAGAAATGCTGTTTTCAATATTATCTTTTGGAATAAAACCCATATAACCATTCATCCAGAAACTTGTGTCTGTGTTGAGACATTTGTGGTTCTTGGAGAAATGCATTTTTTTTTTTTTTTTGATTTCCTTTGAAGAAGTGGATACTAAATCACATTTTGTATGCCTTTATGTTTATTTACTATTTTTTTTAATTCATTTGAAGTCCGTAGAGGTCATTAAAACAGCAGCAAAATGGGCCGCGTCTTGTACCATTCCCATACTTTTAAGTTGATTTAAACCGCTTCTTGAAATTTATTACTTTTCATTCACAAATCTTATTTTTGGACCTGAATTTAAAATTTCAAAATTTTGCAAAAAATAAACACATATTTTTATTCAATATGCTAAATTCTGATTGGTTGAATGTATTATTCGCCTTGTTAACAATTTTGACATATCATGTTCCCAATTCGCCGATGCGGCTACCTTATATATCTACCTTGTTTTCTTCAAAATGTTTTTAATTATTAGAAAATATCACGATTGCATTTTTTATAAAAAATTGTTTTTACTATTTTCAGTTTTTTTGCAGTCGGCGATATATTATCTTCCTCTTGATTATTATTGTGCAAAATATTAAAAAAATTCAAAATAGTCAGGCTTAATCCCAGTTTGTTGTTTTTATAAAAAACAACTATTTATTAGTGGGGAATGTATGGCACTGTCCGCCGAGGGGTAAGGCAGGGAAGACTATAGTTTCGGATCTCGCCACTGATCCTCATCAGTTCCCTTAGTTTTTTGTTGGGATATTCTCCCCAGAAGCTATTAATAGCTTCTTTACAAAAAACCTTTCAAACCCAAATGTCTCTTGTGACAATTCGAAGTTCTTACGTTACCAGCGATACGACCCCAATGAGAAGTTCGTTTCGTTGGCGCCTGACTTCGTGGTCAACAAGGCATTTACAGACAACTACAATACATTTCCCACTGCTATGTGTCGTCACTTTGTGACGAATGCACATAACGTTGTTGTTGGTATTGCTAGTTAAAGCAATAAACCAAACAGTATGACCGTGCCTCGTCTACAACTTCAGTAGTGTTTGGCGGGTTATTTGGGATACCATTTGTATTTTGTTTTTGCAAAATAGTCAGGCTTAATCCCAGTTTGTTGTTTTTATAAAAAACAACTATTTATTAGTGGGGAATGTATGGCACTTTCCGCCGAGGGGTAAGGCTGGGAAGACTATAGTTTCGGATCTCGCCACTGATCCTCATCAGTTCCCTTAGTTTTTTGTTGGGATATTCTCCCCAGAAGCTATTAATAGCTTCTTTACAAAAAACCTTTCAAACCCAAATGTCTCTTGTGACAATTCGAAGTTCTTACGTTACCAGCGATACGACCCCAATGAGAAGTTAGTTTCGTTGGCGCCTGACTTCGTGGTCAACAAGGCATTTACAGACAACTGCCTTACCCCTCGGCGGACAGTGCCATACATTCCCCACTAATAAATAGTTGTTTTTTATAAAAACAACAAACTGGGATTAAGCCTGACTATTTTGCAAAAACAAAATACAAATGGTATCCCAAATAACCCGCCAAACACTACTGAAAAAATTTGTTGAAAAATATTATTTTAATATTAAAAAAAAATCACGATTTAATATTATGTTGTAAATTTTTGTTTATTACATATTATTAAAATCATTTTTTTTATTTTTTTTGTATATAATTTATTTATTGAAAAAATATAAAGGCAATATATTGTTTTTATTATTAGATTGTTATATAATTTCATCAATCCCAAATATGAATTATATATGTTCCAAATTAAACTTTCAAAATGAATATAAAGCCTTTTGCCCAATTCTTTCCATTTTGTTTTTGAGGTTTGGTTCTAACTTTGATTTAATATGCCATCATTTGTCAGTCTTTCTCTCTTCTATATATATTTGTTGTTGTATTTTTGATGAATGTTATTTTGTTATGTTTTATGATTATTTCCATTTCACGATCACCGCCGCCATCATCATCAGCATGAATTCTAGCTCTAATTAAGCGTTCATTTGCCCCGGCATTTATACATAACTCTTATAAACGTGTGAGTTGCGTTAACTATGTGTATATGCATGTGTGTGTGTCCGTCTAGGTTGTTGAACTGGCGAGCGGTATTGGCTGGAGAACGCCACTCTACCGCACAACGATTACGAGAGGTTATTGTGCTGTTGCTTTGTTTTGTTACTATTGTTGATAGGTTTACCAAAATACACCAACAACAAAAACAACAACAATATTAACAAAAAAGTTACCAAAAAATAGAAAAGAAAGACCTTAGAGTTCGTTGAACGGCGCATGAACTTCACATTTGTTGTGGCTTTTAAGCCCCCGATCATTTCATAATAATAAAACAAAAAGTTCTTTCAACTTCGGCCCAAACATAGAGGGGAGGAGAGTGGAAATAAGGGGCAGGGGAATAGAGAGAGAAAGAGGAAGGCACGGAAGCCCATAACAATGTAACACGTTCCATCACCATCACCAACATCATAAACAAAAACATAACAAACAAATTAAATGATAAATGAAACAAAAACAACAACAACAATTTGTATACAATTTTCATAATGGCCACAAGTCATGGTTGAAGTTTGAGGTTCTAAGTTTTAAATAGTCCATCATTAGTTTGGAGGTGAATTTTATGTTCCATAGACATTTGTTGGAGATCCGATTGCCACACACGAAATCCGGGCATAAAGGTCAATGATAGCAAGTCCCCTCTCCCTCTCTTTCTCGTTTTTCATACTCAATAAGTCATGAACTTTATGCTGAATGCCTCTTAGACAAACAAGGCAAAACGATCACCAAACAGCTCTCAAAAGAATGATTAAACAACAAAAACAACGACATAAAAATTGTTGTTAGAATTGCCTAGTAGATTAGATGTTGTTGTTGGTGTTATTGGGGCAGAGAAGGAGGTGGGTGAATCGTGTGGTGGCAAAAAAGAAAGGCTTTCTCTTCATAAAACAAAAAACTGGTCGCGCTCGGTCATGCCGTTTGCAACACTGAGCTCTGCAACGAAAGTATGCAACTGCCACAGCAGCACAACAGCTTTGATCTTCTGCTCCTTGTTGCATTGAGAAAAGTCCGCAAAACTCTACTGCCAACACAATCACAGCACTTTCATGCTACTCGCTTCGACGTCTTTGCAACGCTGCTAACAACGCGGAAATGTTGCAACGAAGCCGAGTTCAAGAAAGTTTATTGAACTTTTCCCGTTCTTTTTTTAGTGATAATGATGACAGTTGTTGATGTTGTTGTTGCTGGCGTTTTGGCAAAATATTGTCGTCAAGTGATTGCCACCGCCGCTGACAAAGATGAAAAATTATGAAGAAAATATGTTAATCGGAATTATGCCAGACAACAAAAAATTTGAAAGGTGGGCTTACTAGTTGTTATTTGTAAAGAAAATGGGGGGTGAGAAATTTTATACAATTTTGAAACCCTTAAGCACCGAGGATGGATCAGATTCTATAAATTCTTTTGTTAACATTATCTTAGAAGGAATTTACTCTATAAGAGCCACTTCAAATGACCCTACACAACTTCCAGGAAAAATTATCATTGTATAGTTCTATATTCTGAGTGTGGGCGATATTTCGCGTTATTTGTACCCTCTTGACGGACTAGAGGTCACCAAATATTACTAATATTCATTACAGCCCTTCTAATTACTTTTCGGTCCACTTCATCCCAATATTATTATCTGATCATCACCGAAAATTATAGGCGTTGCCCTTGACCATATCGGGATCCTCATGGCAAATTTAAAAGCGATCAGCTCTATATTTTCGCACTCTAGTGCGGTAATGGGTTACTAAGTAATGTATGAATACGTATGTATATTTAAGTGTAGCTCCCACATCCGACAATATAATTGGTATCACTTTAAAGGCCTCTCTTGGATATGCTATCAAATTCTCGGGTCTTCGGTTAAGCTTGAAAATATTCTTTTAAAAAATCCCCCTATATTTCGGTTAAGCTTGAAAATATTCTTTAAACCAGTGAGCGGAGCAGTATAGTCGGACGGGGCCGACTATACGATAGCCTACACATCTACCACGTAACCCTAACTTTCTACGGATATTTATTCCGAGCCTTGGCAATATATTTCGTGATAGTTGCAGCCCCTTGCCCGTTAGAGTGCAACAGCACCTCTTCCATATACTGACATATTTTTCGAATATTACTAATATTCAGTACAGTCCTTCTAATTACTTGTCCATATTCACTTCACCGTGGGTTGTGTTGTGATGTCCGGCTTATAATTTTCGCCGAAAAAAATCGAAAAAAGTTTTCGGTCCACTTCATACCAATATTATTATCTGATCATCACCGAAAATCATAGGCGTTGTCCTTGACCATACCTCATGGAAAAAAATCAATATATATTTCCGCCCTCTAGTAAGCACCTGCAAATATTTAAGTGTAACTCCCACATTCGAGTACATACGACAATATAATTGCTATCAATTTAAAGGTCAACAACTCCTCTTGGATATACTATCAACTTCTCGGGTCTAGGCCATTCAGGGATAAATATATACGCTATAGAATACATATTTTGTCATTTTTCACACAAAAGTCAGGGTCCATTTGACCCGCTAAATAGTGACCGATCTTTATCAAAACAGGCACGCTTCTTCTTCTTCGGCCCCTTCTCGACCAGAAAATCAAGGAAAAATAAAGTTTTTGGTCTATTTCATCCCCTTAATATTAACCGATCTTTACCAAAATGGTCCGAACCCATCCTATATACAAAATTTTGTGAATATTGGTCCATAACTGTGGCCTGTATCGTGTTTACAAATTACAGACGAACGGACGGACACACATGTCTAGATCGACTCAGATTGTCGAGATATGGCGATCAGTATACTTAAAGGTGGGTCTAGGACCAATATTTCGCGGCGTTACAAAGTTTTGGGGCTGCACAAAGCTATAATACCCTGACAACATAGTTATGTAGGGTATAAAAATTCCCCCCTATATTTCTGTCGAAGCTTGAAAAATATTCTTTAAAAAATCCACGCTTAGAGTTTTGTTGAAGTTTGAAAAATATTCTTTAAAAAATTTAGACTTAGATGCCTGTTGAAGCTTGAAAAATATTCTTTAAAAATCCACGCTTAGAGTACTGTTGAAGCCTGAAAAATATTCTTCAAAAAAATCCACGCTTAGAGTTCTGTTGAAGCTTGAAAAATATTCCTTAATAAATCCACGCTTAGAGTTCTGTTGAAGCTTGAAAAATATTCTTTAAAAAGTCCACGCTTAGAGTTCTGTTGAAGCTTGAAAAATATTCTTTAAAAAATCCACACTTAGAGTTCTTTTGAAGCCTGAAAATGTTCTTCAAAAAAATCCACGCTTAGAGTTCTGTTGAAGCTTGAAAAATATTCAATAAAAATCCACGCTTAGAGTTCTGTTGAAGCTTGAAAAATATTCTTTTAAAAATCCACGCTTAGAGTTCTGTTGAACCTTGAAAAATATTCTTTTAAAAATCCACGCTTATAGGTCTGTTGAAGCTTGAAAAATATTCTTTAAAAAATCCACGCTTAGAGTCCTGTTGAAGCTTGAAAAATATTCTTTAAAAAATCCACGCTTAGAGTTCAGTTGAAGATTGAAAAATATTCTTTAAAAAATCCATGCTTAGATGTCTTTTGAAGCTTAAAAAATATTCTTTAAAAACTCCATGCTTAGAGTTCTCTTGAAGTTTGAAAAATATTCTTGAAAACATGTGGTAATAGTAGTTTTTTTTATTGTTTTTTTGAGATAGAGATTTATTCCCACACGTCCTGACCTATTTACGGACATCTTGACATCTGTGAATACTAAGACCTTTTCCATATTACCATAATAATTTAATGAATAATAGTTATGGAATGTGACAAAGATAAATCTTAGAAATCTACAATCGTTCCAAAAAAATATTCTACACAGAATCTCGCAAGATGTCAGCTTCACTTTATGAATATTAATAATCGGCTTATTTAAAGAAAAAAGTACCAGCATAAGAAATGTATTTTTATGCCAAAAATAGAAAATAATTCATATTCCTAAAACACTTCTCAATTATTTTTCTTTTCTCAAAGAAAAAATTCGATTCTAAGTCAACAGTACATTGCCGTGGCCCTCCCGCACCTGGGACCATAATTCCACTTCGCTGTGATCTCTTGTAAGTGCGTATGAATATTATTATTCATCCTACATACGGATTGGTTTGCTTTGCTTCGATTCGATGTGTTGACACTGACGGCCGATTGGCCCATAATTGTGTTTGTTTTTGCGTTCATTTGTTGTTGTTGGTGTTGCTGTTGTTGTTTTTTTTTCTGCGGGCCACATTATTTACAACACAGCCAAGACGTTAGAGTTCATTGCTCTTCTGTAAGCCATGTCAACAATGTTCGTTAACTGTTGTCATTCGCTTGCCTCCACTTCGTGTCTTAAGCCGACAGTCGTCAGAACAGAATAGGGAAAAAAACGAACTTCTTACATTGATCGTTTCAATAAGAACAGCAACAACAACAGACACTGTTCGTCGTATTCAACAGAAATGTGTGGACGAACCTCTTCGTTTAATTCTGACAAGCGTATTCGCTTTGCTCTTTTTTTTTTGCCTTGGGGTTTGTGTGGCGGTGGCGATGGCGTAGTTTGGTTGGCCCAAACAAATATTCGCAGAACTTTCACCAATTGGTTTTGCTTTCGAAGATTGTTTGTTTTGTGTGTGTGTGTGTGTGTGTGCGAGTGTTTGTGTTTTGCTTTAATTTACACCATTCGCTAATAAAGGAAAAGAACTGTTTCTTGAAGTGCCTGAGCGTGTGTGTGTATGTGCGATGTGTGTTTTTGTTGACCAAGAACCTTTTGGCCAAAATGAAAAACAAAACAACTGAGTCAAATGATTTCGGCGAATTTGCTTTCTTTCAATTTGTTTGGCAGATAACGGAAATGCGTCATACGGCGATCGGACGATACGTAAATGATGACGATTTCAAGGGGGAAACCTAGTGTAGGTTAATCAGGGTAAACAATAATTTTCATTAGTGGAGCTATTTAATTTTCTATGGCTTGCAAAAATATTAAAAAAATGCATATGTTTTGCTTTGTTGGAGCTTGAAAAATATTCTTTAAAAATCCCAGACATAGAAGTCTGTTGAAACTTGAAAAATGTTCTTTAAAAAACCCGAACATAGAGGGCTACTGAAGCTTGTAAAATATTCTTTAAAAAATCCATGCTTGGAGATCTCTTAATGCTTTAAAAATATTCTGGAAAAAATGCAACCTTAAAGATCTGATGAAACTGGAAAATATTCTTTAACACATCCAAGCTTTGAGTTCTCTTGATGCTTTAAAAGTGCCCCGCATATAGACATATTTCATTAAAATATCCACGCGTATAGATCAGATGGAGCTTTGTAAACATTTTTAAAAAATCCGTCTTATTGGTCGCTTGGAACATATCCTACATATTGTTTGTAGGATATGTTCTGAGTTCTGCTAATGCTTGAATAATATTCCCTAAAATTTTCGTTGGAAACGCTCCACCAACGAAGTTCATTAATCTTTCTACGCATTATCACGTTTGACATTCCACTTCGTATGAAAACAAAAGAACTATATTTTTCATTGGCATTTTTTCAAGAAAACATTGTTGTGCGGAACGCCGCTTAACTGCTGCTGGCTGGTGGTATGGCTTCTTGTCTTAACGTTTTATTCGCCAAATGTCATTGAACTTTCTTCTCGTTCACTATCTGCTGCCGAAGAACAACTGACTCAATTTTATTTCTGCGAATTGTTTTGTTTTTTTAGTTCAGCGCGTTGAAGACAGCGAAAACCAAGTCAATGACCGATGATATGAAAGTAAACATCCGTCAGCCGAAAATGATAGCACGTTTAAGTATTACGTGCAATAGTTTTATTTGTTTTTTTTTTCTTTTTTGCCAAAAATACAAGAATCTGTCAGAATTTTAAGAGCCATTTAAATTGGGTTTCGCATGCGAGTGTGAGGTGTGAAATTCACTTTGGATAATATATCATTACTGATAATTTGTTGAAGATGGAGAATGTTTTTCAAGTTTCAATAGACCTAGCGTGGATTTTTTAAGGAATATTTTTCAAGCTTCAATAGAACTCTAGGCGTGGATTTATTAAAGAATATTTTTCAAGCGCCAACTGAGGCGTGGATTTATTAAAGAATATTTTTCAAGGGCCAACTGAGGCGTGGATTTATTAAAGAATATTTTTCAAGGGCCAACTGAAGCGTGGATTTATTAAAGAATATTTTTCAAGGGCCAACTGAGGCGTGGATTTATTAAAGAATATTTTTCAAGGGCCAACTGAGGCGTGGATTTATTTTTTAAAGAATATTTTTCAAGGGCCAACTGAGGCGTGGATTTATTAAAGAATATTTTTCAAGGGCCAACTGAGGCGTGGATTTATTAAAGAATATTTTTCAAGGGCCAACTGAGGCGTGGATTTGAGGCGTGGATTTATTAAAGAATATTTTTCAAGGGCCAACTGAGGCGTGGATTTGAGGCGTGGATTTATTAAAGAATATTTTTCAAGGGCCAACTGAGGCGTGGATTTATTAAAGAATATTTTTCAAGGGCCAACTGAGGCGTGGATTTATTAAAGAATATTTTTCAAGGGCCAACTGAGGCGTGGATTTATTAAAGAATATTTTTTTCAAGGGCCAACTGAGGCGTGGATTTATTAAAGAATATTTTTCAAGGGCCAACTGAGGCGTGGATTTATTAAAGAATATTTTTCAAGGGCCAACTGAGGCGTGGATTTATTAAAGAATATTTTTCAAGGGCCAACTGAGGCGTGGATTTATTAAAGAATTTTTTTCAAGGGCCAACTGAGGCGTGGATTTTTTAAAGAATATTTTTCAAGGGCCAACTGAGGCGTGGATTTATTAAAGAATATTTTTCAAGGGCCAACTGAGGCGTGGATTTATTAAAGAATATTTTTCAAGGGCCAACTGAGGCGTGGATTTATTAAAGAATATTTTTCAAGGGCCAACTGAGGCGTGGATTTATTAAAGAATATTTTTCAAGGGCCAACTGAGGCGTGGATTTATTAAAGAATATTTTTCAAGGGCCAACTGAGGCGTGGATTTATTAAAGAATATTTTTCAAGGGCCAACTGAGGCGTGGATTTTTTAAAGAATATTTTTCAAGGGCCAACTGAGGCGTGGATTTATTAAAGAATATTTTTCAAGGGCCAACTGAAGCGTGGATTTATTAAAGAATATTTTTCAAGGGCCAACTGAGGCGTGGATTTTTTAAAGAATATTTTTCAAGGGCCAACTGAGGCGTGGATTTATTAAAGAATATTTTTCAAGGGCCATCTGAGGCGTGGATTTATTTATTAAAGAATATTTTTCAAGGGCCAACTGAGGCGTGGATTTGAGGCGTGGATTTATTAAAGAATATTTTTCAAGGGCCAACTGAAGCGTGGATTTATTAAAGAATATTTTTCAAGGGCCAACTGAGGCGTGGATTTATTAAAGAATATTTTTCAGGGCCAACTGAGGCGTGGATTTATTAAAGAATATTTTTCAAGGGCCAACTGAAGCGTGGATTTTTTAAAGAATATTTTTGAAGCTTCAACAGAACTCTAAGCGCGGATTTTTTAAAGAATATTTTTCAAGCTTCAACAGACTTATAAGCGTGGATTTTTTAAAGTATATTTTTCAAGCTGCAACAGAACTCTAAGCGTGATTTTTTTAAATAACATTTTTCAAGCTTCAACAGAACTCTAAGCGAGGATTTTTTAAAGAATATTTTTCAAGCTTCAACAGAACTCTAAGCGTGGATTTTTTAAAGAATATTTTTCAAGCTTCAATAGAACTCTAAGCGTGGATTTTTTAAAGAATATTTTTCAAGCTTCAACAGATCTCTAAGCGTCGATTTTTTAAAAAATATTTTCCGAGCTTCAACATTCCTCTAAGCGTGGATTATTTAAAGAATATTTTTCAAGCTTCAACAGAACTCTAAGCGTCGATTTTTTAAAAAAATATTTTTCAAGCTTCAACAGACGAATAAGCATGGATTTTTTAAAGAATATTTTTCAAGCTTCAACATAACTCTAAGCGTGGATTATTTAAAGAATATTTTTCAAGCTTCAACAGAACTCTAAGCGAGGATTTTTTAAAGAATATTTTTCAAGCTTCAACAGTTTTTCAAGCTTCGAAAGACCTCTAAGCATTCAAGAGACCGCTTTTATAGGGAATATTTTCAGCTCTGTAGCCCTAAGAGCTCTGTGAAGCCCTAAAAGTTTGTAACGCCGCGAAATATTGGTGCTAGACCCACCTTTAAGTATACCGATCGTCATGTCTCGACTAGCTGAGTCGATCTAGACATGTGTGTCCGTCCGTAGTCTGCCCATTATAATTTGTAAACTCAATACAGGCCACAATTATGGACCAATCTTCACGAAATTTTGCATGTAGGATGGGTTCGGCCTAAGGAAGACCCCTATTGTTTTTGGTAAAGGTCGGTTAATATTTAGGGGATGAAATGGACCAAATACTTAATTTTTTATAAGGGTTTAGAATTACGTGGCAGTTGTGTAGGTTATCGTATGGTCGGCCCCGTCCGACTATAATGCTCCGCTCACTGGTTTAATATATCACATACCAAAGGAGCTCCACTTGGTCTCCAATCCCCTTAGGGCAAAATGCGTTGTTTTTATGAAGCTCCATTTAGGCAAAAGACTTGGATTTTTAAGAAGCTCTAATAGGGCAAATAGCTTGGATTTTCACGAAGCACCAATAGGGCAAAAGACCTACATTTTTGTGAAGCTCCAATAGGACAAAAGGCTTTGATTTTTATGAAGATTATGTTAGTATCTTGTTTGAGAGGTCAATTTTTAGAAACGTTTTTGAGACCCTTCCGGAGGGAGGTCTATTTTTTATTATATTATTTTACAATTCATATATCCTCAGTATTTTTTATAAATCATCCCAAAAATTCCAAAAAAAAAATTTTTATTGTGCCATACAATTCCTTTCGTCTCATTCCAAAAAAAGTGTCAAATTTCTTGGGAAAAGAAAACTCCACAAAATAAAAAAAAAAAAACACCACGATCATAAAAAGAAATGCGCTGTCAGGGCTTAAGAAAACAACAGTTCTTGCAAAAACAACAACAACTACAACACAATAATCAAAGATCTATGCGATAGAACTTTAGCAACCCACACTGACATTCACACACAGAGAAACACATACATTAAAACCACATACCCACATCCCGAATAGAAAGAACCCCATATTTATTCTAAAACCGAAGACAACAGTGACGACAACAACAGCAACAAGAAAAAACACGTCCACAATTTTGCGCGCATAAATACACAACAACGTTCGAATAGCGGTAAATTTGCGGTACTTTTCGTTTTCATTGCAACTCAGAGCGAGTGCTTAGCCTAGATTTACGCTCAGGTTCGATGAACTTCTGCTGGTCTGGGCTGTTGCTTCGATGTTGGCTGGTTTGTTTGTTTGTTTGTTTGCAATTGGCAAATACGAAGCTGCTTTTGTGAGACCACGACGTTGTTCTTGTCGTTGCCATTCGCGGTTAAAGAGTCTGGCCAAGAAGTAAGTAAATATTTTCGCGGCCAAATACATGGCCCAGACTGTGGCAAGAGAGCTGGAGGCATCGATATCAGTTAGTAGAGAGGGAGAGAACGTGAGTTCGCTGTTAAGAGAGAATATGCAGTTATGTATAATATTGTTTGTGTTGTTGTTGGTTTCTCTGCAAATGTGAGTTATTCTGTTGTGGTGCTTGTGTCTTAAGTCTTTCATTTTGGCCATGTAATCCAAACAAATGAATATGTTTGTAAGAACAGAAAAGACTCAAAACAACATTGCTGTTTGAAGAAGAAGAAGAAGAAGAAAACAAAGAGACATAGAAGAAAATTTATTGAATATTGCAAAAATACTCTTTTTTCCACTCCTCTCTCCCCTTCCCCCCTGCTGACTATCATCTGTTGATTAGAGTTGAACTTCCTCATACCATTCGATCAGTGGAAACCAGACCAATGGCCTACAGTCACCTTAGAAACTGAGCAGCAATGCAAAACAAAACCAACAACAACAACAAAAACCTGCTTTTCATCCATGAACATGAAAACGATCAAGGCAACAGCGTCAAAGTCAAAGAAATTGCATTTGTTCGGCTGCTGCAGCTGACGTTCACTCTGCTGCTGTTGTTTTGCTGCTGCCTAATAGTTGTTGCTTCGATATTCTACCAGATGCAATTCTTATTTTTTTTACGTTATGGCTTTCTTGTTCTTCTGGCTTGAAGATTTCTGCACCGCGCACAAAAGCCAATGACCGCAAGTAACTTACATTTGAAAATAGTGTGAAAAGTCTAAAAAAATAAACAAACATCGCGACTGTATACCAGTAGTGAATCTCAAATTGAATGTGAGGTGAGAATGTGTGTGAGTGAGCGTCTTTAGTTTATGGTCAAGAATTGTTGAAAGAGTATCAACAATTTTTTTAGTGCAAAACTTGGTGATTGGTGCTACATAAGCCTCTCGGGGTTGCGGGAGTAATGAAAGGCAGAGAAGTAATAACCCATGCAGGCCAAAAGCGATTGTTCTTAAAAGTAAATTTTTGCAATAAATTATCAAAATTACTTTGAAAATTCTCAAATTTGTTAAGGATTAGATATGGATTTTTTAAAGAATATTTTTTCAAGGCCTGCCACAGGCGTGGATCTTTTAAAGAACATTTTTCAAGGCTCTCCACAGGCGTGGATTTTTTAAAGAACATTTTTCAAGGCCTAACACAAGCGTAGATTTTTAAAGAACATTTTTCAAGGCCTAACACAATCGTAGATTTTTAAAGAACATTTTTCAAGGCCTAACACAAGCGTAGATTTTTAAAGAATATTTTTTCAAGGCCTAATATGAGACATGGGTTTTTTAAAGAACATTTTTCCAAAGCATATGCAAGGCGTGGCTTTTTTAAAGAATATTTTTTCAAGGCCTACCACAGGCGTGGATCTTTTAAAGAATATTTTTTCAAGGCCTACCACAGGCGTGGATCTTTTAAAGAATATTTTTTCAAGGCCTACCACAGGCGTGGATCTTTTAAAGAATATTTTTTCTTTGCCTTCTACAGGCGTGGATTTTTTAAGGAGTATTTTTTTTCTAAGTCTTCCACAGGCGTGGATCTTTTAAAGAATATTTTTATTAAGGTCTACCACAGGCGTAGCTTTTTAAAGAATATTTTTTTAAGGCATACCACAGGCGTAGCTTTTTAAAGAATATTTTTTCAAGGCCTAATATGAGACATCGGTTTTAAAAGAACATTTTTCCAAGGCATATACAAGGCGTGGCTTTTTATACCCCCTTCACCACACTATGGTACAGGGTATTATGTCTTTGTGGATATGTTTGTAACAGGCAAAAGGAATCGAGGTAGACCCATGGTTCCTTTTGAGAATATGCATAGAATCACTTTCTGAGTCGATTTACGCATGTCCGTCCGTCCGTCCATGTATTTTTGTTAACAAAGTACAGGTCGCATTTATGATCCGATTTGGATGAAATTTGACACAGTTCAGTTATTTGGCCCAAGGACGAACCATATTGAAATTCGAAAATCGGTTCAGATTTAGATATAGCTACCATATATAGTTTCGTCCGATTTTACGTAAGTGATGCACCAAACTGACAATATTTGTTCGATTGGGACAAAATTTTGCACAGCGCACTGAATCAGGTCCATGTTTATGTGTGTGCGGAGTTTTTTTGGAATTGGTT
>NW_026882248.1:0-39203 GCF_032173495.1 Musca vetustissima
TGTATTTTTTTAGGGTGCACGCCGAAATCGGTTGCGCGTTAATGGCATATGGAGTTTTCGGAAATTATTCGCGTTTTACGATTTTTTGGGTACCTCAATGTAACGTGCGGCAACATCTTAGCCGTCAAATGAAATTTCGCAAAATATATATGGATTGGAAGATAAACTTCAGTACTTCCTGGAAACCGCATGCGCATCAAATGATTTTGAGAATTACGCGATTTACACGCAATTTAAAATGTATATTTCATAATATTATTTTATTTTAAGATTTATTCCTATTTATAAAACCCTAAGATTTATCGGAAGGGTCTTGCTATAATCCGCTAGGTGTATACTTGTACAAAAAATGGGATTATTTTTATATGCCAATTTTTCGACGAAATTCGGGTAAAATAGCAGAATAACCCCAACATTTTTTTCTGAAATTTCATGTATAAAATTAAAAAAATAAATATGATGACATTATTTTTTTGAACCAAAAACAAATATTTTTCCTCAATATCTTGCTTTATTGTCGCTGTGATTTACAAACCGCTACACGGACTTGTGTGATTTTGATATAATTTGATTCATTGTGGTGTTTAGATTATGTAGATATTTTTAAATTCATTTTTAGGTGTGTGTATGGCATTAATATAATGAAAATATTGACATAATCTCCTATATTTTTATTATTTTTCTCATATTTCGCGAAGATGTGCAACTTTTTCGCGATTATTATAATATATTCATATTCTTATTTTACGGAGGAAGATATATATGTTTTTGGTCAATACAATAAACGGCGTAATTTTAAGATTTTTTTCTTATGCCCAAAATTAAAACCTCGATAACTTTTGCGCGCACCAACCAAAAATTTGATCGCGAACCGTTTCGAAGTCAGAACATTTTTCTCTATATGTGTACCAAAAATCATTGATGTGCCACAAAAACAAAAAAGCTGATTTTTTGAAAATGGAATATTAAAAAATTGGCAATATTGCCCATATATAAAATAGAAAAAAATTTGTTTGTTTGTTTGTTTGTATGTTACCGATAGACGTAAAAACCGCTGAACAGATGTTAATGAGATTTACACAGTATGCCATGTCATGTCCTGAAAGTAACATAGGCTAAATAAACTTCAAAAATTCCGCGTGGATACAGAGTTATAGCATCAAGAGTAAACATACCTCAAAATTTCGGAACATGTAATATGCGTATATCTCAAGAACGGATAGATATACCGCCTTCAAAATTTGTCTGAAAAATGTAGGTGTAAATACACATCATCATCCATATAAAAATGACCATGGTACGATCAACGGAAAATGCTCTTTCCATTGCATTTTAAATATCTGAATATTAAAAATAGAACACATTTTGGTTGTAGACTTAAAAATCGCTGAACAAATTTTACAGCGACTTTCACAGAACGTCATGGCAAGCCCTGGGAAAAACATAGGTTATATAAACTTCTAAGATTCCGCGTGGATCCGAAGTTATAACATCAAATGTAATCATACCTCAAAGATTATGAACATGTAATTTCTTCGAAATATGTCTGTGTAATGTAGGAGTAAATACACATCATCGACACCACCTAAGGGTGGCGCGATCAAGGGAAAATGCCCATCTCATTGCATTTAAATCTATACGTAGAAAATAATCTATAATAACATATTGTTTGTAGAATCAAGAAGCATTGAACAGATTTTACTAAAATTTTCACAGGACATCAAGTGATCCTATGGAAGTAACATAGGTTAGTTAAACTAAAATCCGTCTGGATGCCGAGTTATAGCATCAAAAGTATTCATATGTACATACATACATATGTATGTAAGAATGTATGTAGGTATGTTCACTTTCTAAGATAGGTTGGTTACATGTAGGGACTACATTTAGTTGAATAACATGGAAGTTAATACGCTTCATCCGATGAAAATAAATTTTGGAACAATTACGATATAATTTGAAATATGGAAATAAAAAAAATAATATTGAAAAAAAATTATTGACATTATAATTTTATATTTTGTCAGTTTGTGAAAATATATGTATTTATATAAAAAAATGTTACTTGGATTACAAAAAAATATGGATTATAATAAATACCATTTTGTGGGGAAGTAACAGATGGATGTGATCGATAATAAGATGTGCAAAATAGCAATTTTGTCATTTTTAATGTCATTTTGTGGAGGAGGTAACAGATGGAGGTAATCGATCGTGTAAAATTGATACAAAGTGTTGACATAATTTTTGAATTGTTGTTACTTTGCGAAAAAATTGTGTTTCAAGAAAGCAAAAATTACAACCATTACAGAAAACAGTGATTTATTTAATAATTACTATACAACTACTACAACATGGACATTTCACACTTTTTTGTAGTGTTAATGCGAGCATATACAAATACCAGGGTTTACCTAATTTTAAAATTAAATTTATCAATTGATCATATCTAAATTTTTAATTTGATAATTTCAGCAGGGGCAGCGAAGCGCCACGGGTCCCGCTAGTAAAATTATATAGATGGACGGGGTTTTGCATTTTTATACCCCTAACCACGCTGTGGTGCAGGGTTTTATGTATTTGTGCATAGGATTGTAACAGGCAAAAGGAAACGAGATAGACCCATAGTTTCTTTTGGGATATGCATAGCATTACTTTCTGAGTCGATATGCATGTCCGTAAAGAAAGTACAGGAAGTACATTTATAATCCGAATTGGATGAAATTTGCCAAATCTTTTTTTTTTGGTCCTATTGAAATTGGGAAAAATCGGTTCAGATTTAAATATAGCTCCCATATATAATTTCGTTCGATTTGCAGTAAAAGATGTCCCAAAGCTCCAAAATATGGCCTATTGACACAAAATGCACAAGGTACTAATGTTAGTATAACCAACCGTGTGGACAGTTTCGATTTTAAAATCGGGTTTGAAATCGGTTCAGATTTAGATATAGCTCCCATATATAGTTCCGTCCGATTTTCAGTAAATGGGGCACCAAAACTCCAAAATATGGCCGATAGGCACAAAGTTTTGCAGATCTATCTAAAGTTACTGTAACATAAAGTGTGTCACGTTTTAGTGAAATCGGTTGAGATTTTAGTATAGCTCTCATATATAGTTTCGTCCGATTTTCAGTTGATGGTCCACCACAGCTCCATAATATGACCGGTTGGCACAAAATTTTGCACAACGTACTGAAGTTAGTGTAACCTACGGTGAGGAAAGTTTCGCTGAAATCGGTTCAGATTTAGATATAGCTTAGGTTTAGCTATAGAACCAAAATATGGCCAATATGCTCAAACTGAAGTTAGTATAACCTTGAACGTTGAAATCGGTTCGGACTTGTATATAACTTTCATATATATTTTTGAGCTCCAAATAATCAAGAGAGGTCCGATTGAGATTTGCTTTAAATTGATTTATATGATTTGTGCCATTGTAAACAAACGACTCTATAATGACATGTTGATGAATTGATCTAATAAAAAGTGCTATCCAGTGTGCTGTGTGAACGATTGAAGCCAATGGTCAATGACATCATCGGACCATACCAATGCGGCTTCAGACCTAGCAAATCCACCATTGACCAGATTTTCTCTCTGCGCCAAATCCTGGAAAAGACCCACGAAAAACACATCGACACATACCACCTATTTATCGACTATAAAGCCGATTTCGACAGCTTATCCGTTCAGAGGTGTTTAAAGCCATGTCTGCGTTCGGCATTCCTGCAAAATTAATACGGCTATGTAGGATAACTTTAAGTGGCACAAGGTCAGCAGTTAAAGTAGGAAAGGACCTATCGGAGCCCTTCAATACCGAACGAGGATTCACACAAGGTGACAGTTTGTCGTGTGATCTTTTTAACATCCTACTGGAAAAGGTCATACGAGACGCAAAGGTGATCAGAAATGGCACTCTGTACACCAAACAATACATGTTACTCGCCTACGCCGATGACATCGATATAATGAACAAATTGAAAAGGAGTCTGCCAAAGTGGGTCTGGCAGTAAACGGCGAGAAGACCAAGCTGAAGGTATCAACGCGCAAGACGTCCAGTAGACACGGACCAATTTTGGAACTTGAGAACTACAGCTTCGAGGTAGTTAAAGACTTTATATACCTTGGTACCGCAATAAATATTTCGAATGACATCAGTTTTGAAATTCGGAGAAGGATTGTGATGGCCAACAGATGCTACTATGGTCTAAGTAAGCAGTTTAGAAACAAGGGCACCTCCCGTCAGACCAAACTCACACTTTACAAGACGCTGATAATAGCCGTGCTACTATATGGATCAGAAGAATGGGTACTTGCGCAAGCAGATGAGGCAGCTCTTGGGGTGTTTGAAAGAAAAATTCTCCGAAAGATCTACGGGCCGATCTGCCTCGACGGTCAATATCGGCGTCGAATGAACCACGAGCTTTACAATTTATACGCGGACATCGACATAATCAGTCGTATTGAGCTGCAGCGACTACGGTGGCTGGGCTATGTTGTGCGGATGAATGAAAATGCCCCAGCTCAAAAGGCATATAAAAATGAGCCTACCGATGGTTCCCGTAGAAGGGGAAGGCCACGAATTAGATGGAAAGTCCAAGTAGAAAACAACATCTTGGAACGTGGTCTTCCAAATTGGTGGACTTGCGCAATATCCAGTCTGACTTTTGAACTTGCCTTACATATTTTTGTGGAGCTTGCGGAGAAGGCAACAACGTGGGAACATATCCAGTGCCACTGCTTTGGTGTGGTCTTGCAGATTTTTGAGGCTTTGCTTATTGTCATTTTTAATTAAAATTATGGACCAAATTGAAGATGTATTTAAATCAGTATTGCTAAAAAGATAATAGCTGAGAAATCACTCTTTAAAATTAAATATTGAAAAGTAAAATGATATTGGAATTTACTTACATCAAGTTTTTACAAATTTAATGTAACCTGTTTTTATTCCACATCGAATTCCATAAATTAAATATTTTCCTAGTTGTTTTTTTAATATTTAACACATTTTTATGTACGTTTTGTATTAAATTAATTTTCAATATAAAATGTCAATAAACTTTTATTCGTTGAACGCGGTTGGTAGCATTAAATTATTTTCCCCCATTATACTGATGCAAAATAGATTAAATAGTAAATAATAACAATAACAACAGGCGATTATGGAAAAAATTAACAACAAAACTAAATGTCATACCTGAATCGATCATTCGGTCGGTCGGTCGCTGCCTTTTCCTTATAATAGCTGTCGGACAAAGCCGATAATAGAAAAATATAACAAATTAATTAAAAAAAATGAACAGCAGCACAATAAACCGAACTCTTTGCACAACAGCTGAAAATTTATTTTACAATTTTTTTGTCGCTTTCCATATAATTTGAATTTAATTGCTACTTTTGCAGCAAATAATAAAAATAATGATGGTATTTAAAAAACAAAACACACACACACATATATTCGTATATACAGAAAACAATTACACACAAAAATGCTGGCGCTATTAACGTTGACTTTTAATCGTGAATTGGAAACATGACGAACAGAACGAGGTTTGTGGCTGGTAATGGTGAAAGGGGTGAATGGGTAAATGGGGTGGTTGGTAATGGTTTTCACCATCCTTTGTAAAGCTAAATAAAGTTAAACTTTTGATATTTTCACACTCATTAAACAACCGCCGACATTAATTGCATCAAAAAGAAAAAATAATAATTGCTATTTCGTTTTTCACGGTTGTTGTTGTGTGTTTTCCCATTTTCATTTATACGATATGTCGAAATACATGTTTCGAAATGTTCACACTTTAAAATGATTTAGTGGCATTTTAAAGAAAGCACAATTATGAGGTAATTGTATTTAAATTATATTTTATCTGTTTACTCAGAATTATCCATATAGATAAAATGGGATGGAACTATATATGGATGTTCTATCGAAATTTGAATTGATTGTTTCAAACCTTAACACATATCATTCTTTTTATACCCTTCACCACTCTGTGGTACAGGGTATTATGTCTTTGTGCATATATTTGTAACAGGCAAAAGGAAACGAGATAGACACATGGCTCTTTTTGAGAATATGCATAGAATCACTTTTTAAAACGATCTATGCATGTCCGTCCGTCTGTCTGTCTGTCTGTCTGTCCATGTTAAATTGTGAACAAAATATAGGTCGCATTTATGATCTGAATTGGATGAAATTTGGCACAGCTCATTTGTTTGGCCCAAGGACGAACCCTATTGAAATTGGGAAAAGTCGGTTCAGATTTCGATATAGCTCTCATATATATTTTCGTCCGATTTAAGGTAAATGGTGTACCAAAGTCCCTATATATCTTTTGATTTGCACGAAAATTGGCATAGCGTAATGAATTAGCTCTAGAATGATGTGTGTTAAGTTTCCTGAAAATCGGTCCAGATTTAGATATAGCTCCCATATATAGTTTCGCCCGATTTTAGGTAAATGGTGCACCAAAGTCCCTGAAAATCATTTGATTTACACGAATTTTCGCATAGCGTATGGAATTAAGTCAAGAATGGCGTGTGCTAAGTTTCGTGAAAATCGGTTCAGATTTAGATATAGCTCCCATATATAGTTTCACCCGATTTAAGGTAAATGGTGTACCAAATTCCCTATATATCTTTCGATTTGCACGAAATTTGGTATAGCCTACTGAATAAGGTCTAGAATGATGTGTGCTAAGTTTCGTGAAAATCGGTTCAGATTTAGATATAGCTCCCATATATATTTTCGTCCGATTTAAGGTAAATGGGGTACCAAAGTCCCTATATATCTTTCGATTTGCACGAAATTTGGTATTGTCTACTGAATTAGGTCTAGAAGATCCACTGCTAAGCCGATTGACACAATGTATTGAAATTAGTATAAATTAATCTCTGGTAAGTTTGCTTCAAATCGGTTCAGATTTAGATATCTCGGAGCTTCCATATGTAATTTCGACTTTCGATTGAGACTACATTTTAAACAGTGCAGCATACCGAATAGCGTGTGTCAAGTTTGCTTTAAATCGATTTACACAAATCTGTCCCACTTTGCGCAAACGACTGTAAACTTGTCCAAATGAAATGAAATTTAGCATAGGTTCCAGAAAGATATAAAAATCACATATTTGAGTTCATTCAATTTCATGTCAAAATTCCTTCAAAAAGGCGACGTCTTTTCGGATACATATGTACACAAAGTGGTGAAGGGTATCATATAGTCGGCCCAGTCCGACTTTACTACTTTCCTTACTGGTTTGTTTTGCAAATCATCCTACCAATAATTATTCGTATCGATTAAAATGTTGCCCTCCATATAACAATATCCCCAATCGAGGATTTCATACATATTTTCTACATAATCTGATATTTCGACATTTGATTGTCGCTGTCGAATTTTCCAAACGATGTGTCTATATTCTCTCATTGCAAAGTGGTACACTAGTGTTTGGCCCCGTCCGTCTATACTGCTCCGTTCACTGGCTTTTAAGTATCTCAATTCTTTTTATTAAAAATAACGATTTTTTTTAATTCGGTATTTGGCTTTATCTTTGTATTTTTGATTATCATGGATTAGAGAATGATCCTAACTATATTCGCCCAAGTGGTTCCGAATAGTCTCTATATAGTGGTACTCCACATTATTCGATGCTTTGGGGGTAAAGGCACATTTTTCATCCAATCTGTTGTAATTTGGTACACTCCTTGGGTAGCCCTCACATATAATGCTACCCACAATATTCAGTATTTTGGGGAGTTTGTTCATGTGTTTCAATCAAAGTGCCTGTAATTTTATATTTTGGATGATTATTGAATTCGAAATCTCATTATCAAAAATTATCAATATGGTTTCAATTTTCTGCGTAGCCCCCATATGATGGTTCGGTATTTCCTCATGTGATGTCAAATCTTCTTCCTACCAAAAATGTATCTCCATTGCCATTGTAGTAGCTGTGGTTTCCTTTGCTGAAATTTTGTGTTAAAGCGGAATAATTCGTCTTAGATTTTTTGTTATAATAATTTAGTTGACATTGATCATAAGAGTTTGAACTCAGTA
The DNA here is from genome assembly GCF_032173495.1 of Musca vetustissima. Lineage (NCBI taxonomy): Eukaryota > Metazoa > Arthropoda > Insecta > Diptera > Muscidae > Musca > Musca vetustissima. The sequence continues at coordinate 8,062 of NW_026882248.1, forward strand.
CCACCAATGTGGTCTGTTCGACTTTGATGCCTCCCTTAATACGCATGATATACTTCAGTTGAAGTTCTATTAAATCACATCCCATAAAAAAAATTTTAAAGACAACTAAACCTTTAAATATTTTGTTTTGTCACATCTACGTATATATGTATAGATTACTGCCCTGCTAAAGACTATTTTCTATTGACACAACTTTTGAGAATTTAAAATGAATTAATTCAAAAGAATTTTTTCCAACGATCTTTTACAAGTCGTATTATTTGTTTTTCTTTCAATGTTTCTTTCTATTGCCTCTACATTTGGTTTTGTGCTGGGACCCAAAAGACACACACCAAAAAAACAACAAAATAAAAGAAAATACTAGAGAATGCCTTTATGATATGGCCACTACTAATATTTAATATCTTTTGATGTTACTGCCCCTTTTGGCAAACGTCAAGTCGTTTTCGGATGTTGAACAAAAGGGAAACATGAATGAATGACGTTGGGTAAAATCCTAAAAGACGGGAGGTGGAGATTCTGTGCCTTGAAATAATTTTTTGGCATTTCTTTATTAAGCAATATCACCCTAGTTGTATACAGTCACTCACACACACATACACACGCACCCATAATAAGTGCCAACATTAAAGCAAGGAAAATTACAATTGAGTAGAGATAGAGGTGGAGATGGAGAAACGAGTGGAGTGGTGTGGAGGAAACGAAAAAAGCGTTTAAGTGTAAAATTATGAGGTCATTTAAATGCAATTTTTATACGAATTCTCTACGCTGTCACATAGAAATGCTGCATTACACCCTACCGTTGACAGAATGAGTGTAAGGTCACATCATGCGGTTTTATTTAATTGTATGAAATTTATATGAAATACAACGATGTTTTGTTGTCGTTGTTGTATGGGATTTGGGGATTATGAAATCGCATTGAAATATATTTTTGAGTAGAGTTGAGCGGAAATGATTTGTTATTAAATTCAATTGGAAAAAATGCAGTATTTTAAGCTGGTGAATATGTACATGGTCATGATTGGGCTAAACCACAAAAATATTAATTTAGTTGGAACACTAAAATTGGCAAATTTTGAAAGTGTTATAATTCGAAGGGTGATAAATAATTGTGGACTCTTCCAACAAGTTTAATTTTTCAAATTTTGTATTGGACAGCTGCTCGTAATATACATCCCCGTGCATAAATTAATAAATGGAAAATAATACCAGTAGGAAAAGTACAAAAGTAGGATGGCCGATTATATAAAGGACCGAAAGGATATATGAGAGTTATAACTAAATCTGAACGGATTTTCCTTTTATCTTTATTTAACTCGGTATGCCATGAAAAAGTGTCGTGCCCATCGGAAAAAAGCAGACGAAAATGTAATATATACGGAAACTTTGCACATATATATATATATATATTTGTATTTTACAAGGAACTATATAAAATTTACAAAAAATTTTTGTTATTGTTTTGAGGTTTTTGAAATCAATTAAAAGAAGAAAATTTTTCACAATATTTGACTTGGATTTTAAGGGCAATAGGACCACCATGAACTTGTATGTATGGATATGAAAATTGCCACTATGCCCGAATGAGAACCAAAAATGTAAAATTAGAGCCAATAGAATAACCGAAAAATATGGAGTGTCGTTATATCGCTCTAAAATTAACAAAAGGTTGCAGACCTTCAAAGAGAAAAAATATTTGTAGCCCAAGTTCCCTAAAGTCCAAAATGTGACCAATAAACCAAGTTAAAAAATAAAAAAAGATATTCACCGATTGGCTATATCCTAGTTCATACAATAGCTGTACACTCACAGAGAAATGTGTAAAAATTTGAAATCGATTGGGTTATTAGTTTTTGAGTTATCGTGCCCGCCATGCGCAAAAGAGAAAAACGCGTTTAACAGCATACTGAGTGGGCATATACCGGCAATTGCACAAAGCTATTGTTGTAAATCATAATGTACACCAAATACAAATTTCAGCAATTTTTCGGGATGCTGGCTGCTTGTTCATTGCAGAGGCTATACCGACAGCGGGACCAAGGGCTATGCCCAATGCTAAATATTAAACCAGTAAGGAAAGTAGTAAAGTCACCTTCACCACTTTCGGTATATCCAACAGATGAAACCTAAAAGACGTCGAATTTTTAAAGGACCCGGGACAAAATTATGAAAATCAATTATATATATATATATATCAAAATCTAATCCGATTTGAACTAAACTTGCCACAGGTTATGTTATAGTAACTTCAGCACGTAGAGCAAAATTTTATGCCGATTGGACCTACTATGGTAAAGCATTTAAAACCAACTTCTAGGATATTCTAACAACAGCACGTTGTGAAAAGTTTGTGTTCATTTTGTGTAAAATCGGACGACACCATTTACATAAAATCGGACGAAAATATATATGGGGGCTATATGTAAATCTGGACCGATTTTCAGGAAACTTATCACACATCTTTCTAGACCTAATCCAGTACGCTGTGCCAAATTTCGTGCAAATCGAAAGATATATAGGGACTTTGGTACACCATTTACATTAAATCGGACGAAAATATATATGGTGGCAATATCTAAATCTGGACCGACTTTTAGGAAACTTAACACACATCATTCTAGAGCTAATTCCTTACCCTATGCCAAATTTTGTGCAAATCGAAAGATATGTAGGGACTTTGGTATACCATTTACATGAAATCGGACGAAAATTTATATGGGAGCTATATATAAATCTGGACCGATTTTCAGGAAACTTGACACACATCATTCTTGAGCTAATTCATTACGCTATGCAAAACACACATACCATTTATATGAAATTTCGAAAATATAGAGCTATATCCTAATTCAGTAACACACCTGTGCCAAATTTCGTGCAAATCGAAAGATATATAGGGACTTTGGTACACCATATACATTAAATCGGACGAAAATATATATGGAAGCTATATCTAAATCTGAACCGATTTTTACCCAGTTTCAATAGGGTTCGTCTTTGGGCCAAACGAATGAGGTGTGCCAAATTTCATTCATTTCGGATCATAAATGCGACCTGTACTTTGTTCACAATTTAACATGGACAGGCAGACGGAGGGACGGACATGCGTAGATCGTTTTAAAAAGTGATTCTTTCGTTTCCTTTTGCCTGTTACAAACATATGCACAAAGACATAATACCATGTACCACAGAGTGGTGAAGGGTATAAAAATAACGAATATCGTGAGGTACCATTATATGGGTGCTTGTTCTAAATGTGAGCCGATATATTTCATTTTTGAATTCTATACCTCCATAGGGTATAAACTGAGAATGTGGTAGCTTGACTTCCCTGCAGGCAAAACACAATCACAAAACACAAATGTCAGCAATAGCGTCTTAGAATTTCATCCTGATCAAGAATGTATTAGGTTGGGGTAAAACAAATCCATTATTTTATATGAAATACAGGAGTTTATTTAACATGCACCGTTTTGTTGTACGATTTGTTGTAATTTTAAAGGTAACTCCATAATGCCTCTCTCATAGAAGTTTTAACGCATCCGCCATGCCCTCTATTTGCAAAAAACTATAGTAGTCCATTTTCACAATCCTCCCTAGATACCAATTTTATTATCATTAAAGTAATTTTGCAAGACAAATATGAAAATCGCTTGGTGCCAAGTCCGGACTGTATGGCAGATGCGTAAAAACATCCCAACCAAGCTCCCGAAGATTCTGGCGTGTGTGGCCTAGTGGTGCACGACACCTCTCCTGTTGATCAATTCTTGCTTTTCTGGTCAATTGTAAATGGTTTAAAACGGTTTGATGGTCGATTTTTAGCTCCTGGACGATGTTACGACTGCTAACACTGCCGGTCAACTTCGATCATTTCTACGAGTTTATCGACGACCGTCCTACCTATGAGAGGTGCATATTTAACATCAAAAATTCCTAAACGGAATCTACGAAACCAAAGTTGCCTGAACGGAATCTACGAAACCAAAATGTTATCCGCTTGGCTTGTATTTTCGTCTTTGCCAAAGAAAACCTGTGAATTGTACCGAAGTTGCTCTTTGTTCACTTACAACAGAATGCACCAAACAAAAAAATAGCAAAATATTTTTTTTACTGCGAAATGTCACCCTTCCAACGAGCTGAAATCTGAAATTGTATGATCGATACTTTACTTACTTTACTTTTTAGGGTCGAAAATCAATATTTCGATGAGGTACAAACGGAATGACAAAGTTAATATACCCTCCATGCTATGGTGGCCTGCACTGTGTTTAGAAATTGTAATGGACAGACGGACGGATACACATGTCTGGATCGATTATAAATCATGGAACTAGACGTATGAATCGAAGAGTGATGCACCGAAAGACAGATAAGAATTGCTTACTCTCTTAAGCCTGACGGGGTAACATTATCTCGTGGATTTTGCACCTCTACCAAAATTAAAAGACTTTTCGACTTACAGAAGGGTACAACCGAACTCGTTTAAACTCAATTAGTATTCTGTATGACGCCTGCAACTGCCACTATATTAATTTCCTGCCATTTATGTGGTATTCTTTGTAGTTTTCCCTGTGTTTTTTTTTTGTTTCGTCCTTTCAACTTCTAGTTGGTAATTTTAATTAGTCAATTACGGTGACGATGTTAAATAGTAAAAAAAAAAATAAAAAATATAATAAAATAGCCAAACGAATAAGCGCTAAAAAGGAGATGAATAAAATGAGAAATATATTAACCAAAAAGGAAATGAAAAATACATGACTTTATGACAGAATATAAATGAAAATGTGGTGTAATAAAAAAATTGTTAATAGTTCTCTCGGTTAGGTAGTTCTTTGTGTAATTATTTTCAATAATAATATCATGGAATTCAGATATGAATTTGTGGAGAGAATTTTTATTATTTAAAAAATTTTTTTTTCTTAACATGAAATATTTTTTGTTCATATATTTCAATGGATTGGTTTAAAAATGACCATTTTTTTTATAAAACTTGAATCAATCATGCAAAAATTAGTGTCAACCTGTCGAACATGTTTGGCGACAAATACATATGAGGGTTAAAATTAAATTAATACCGATTTCAACAATATTAAACAATTCGAATCTCAAGTCGGTAGCCTATTGTCGTTGAAGGACAACAGCAAATCCCAAAAACGGCTGCTGTAGCTCAGAACGTTGATGCCCTGACTGAAATCATAATGCAAAATCGTCACATGACCTATAATGAGATAAAGGCTTAAATGGGAATTTCTTTCACCAGCAAACATTTGATATTCAATGAAAACTTGGTGGTAAACCAGTAAGGAAGGTGTAAAGTCGGACTGGGCCGACTATGTGATACCCTTCACCATTTTGGGTACATTCTACATATGTATCCGAAAAGACGTCGCCTTTTGAAGGAATTTTGACATGAAATTGAACGAACTTAAATATGTGATGTTCATGTCTTTCTGGAACCTATGCTAAATTTCATTTCATTTGGGCAAGTTTAGAATCGTTTGCGCACAGTGTACAATTAACATAAATAAGTCCAAATTATATATGGGAGCTACGATATATCTATATCTGAACCGATTTGAAGCAAGCTTGCCAAAGATTAATTTCTATTAATTTCAGTGTGTCAATCGGCCTAGCTGTGGATCTTTAGTGCACAATTTACTTAAAATCGGACGAAAATATATATAGGAGGTGTACACATCATTCTAGACTTAAGTCAATACGCTATGCCAAAATTCGTGCAAATCGAATGATTTTCAGAGACTTTTGTGCTCCATTTACCTAAAATCGGACGAAACTATGTATGGATGCTATATCTAAATCTGAACCGATTTTCACGAAACTTAGCACACATCATTCTAGACCTAATTCAATAAGCTGTACAAAATTTCGTGCAAATCGAAAGATATATAGGGATATCGGCAGGCCATTTACCTAAAATCGGGCAAAACTATATATGGGAGCTATATCTAAATCTGAACCGATTTTCACAAAACTTAAAACACGTCATTATAGACTTAATTCAGCACGCTATGCCAAAATTCGTGCAAATTATATGATTTTCAGGAACATTAGTGTACCATTTACAAAAAATCGGGCGAATCTCTATATGGGAGCTATATCTTAATCTGAACCGATTTCCACGAAACTTAGCACACATCATTCTAGACCTAACTCAGTAGGCTATACCAAATTTCGTGCAAATCGAAAGATATATAGGGACTTTGGTACACCATTTACCTTAAATCGGGCGAAACTATGTATGGGAGCTATATCTAAATCTAAACCGATTTTCACGAAATTTAGCACACGTCATTCTAGACTTAATTCAATAAGCTATGCCAAAATTCGTGCAAATCATATGAATTTCAGGGACTTTGGTGCACCATTTACTTAAAATCGGGCGAAACTATATATGGAGATATTTCTACATCTGAACCGATTTTCACGAAAATTAGCACACATCATTCTAGACATAATTCAGTAGGCTATACTAAATTTCGTGCAAATCGAAAGATATATGGGGACTTTGGTACCCCATTTACCTTAAATCGGACGAAAATATGTATGGGACTTAGGCAGGCCATTTACCTAAAATCGGGCGAAAATATATACGGGAGCTATATCTAAATCTAAGCCGATTTTCACGAAACTTAAAACACATCATTTTAGACTTAATTCAACATGCTATGCCAAAATTCGTCCAAATCAAATGATTTTCAGGGACTTTGGTGCACCATTTACATAAAATCGGGCGAAACTATATATGGGAGCTATATCTAAATCTGAACTGATTTTCACGAAACTTAGCACACATCATTCTAGACCTAATTCAGTAGGCTATTCCAAATTTGGTGCAAATCGGAAACTATATAGGGAGATTGGTACACTATTTACCTTAAATCGGGCGAAACTATATATGGGAGCTATATCTAAATCTGAACCGATTTTCACAAAACTTAAAACACGTCATTATAGACTTAATTCAGCACGCTATGCCAAAATTCGTGCAAATTATATGATTTTCAGGAACATTAGTGTACCATTTACATAAAATCGGGCGAATCTCTATATGGGAGCTATATCTTAATCTGAACCGATTTCCACGAAACTTAGCACACATCATTCTAGACCTAACTCAGTAGGCTATACCAAATTTCGTGCAAATCGAAAGATATATAGGGACTTTGGTACACCATTTACCTTAAATCGGGCGAAACTATGTATGGGAGCTATATCTAAATCTAAACCGATTTTCACGAAATTTAGCACACGTCATTCTAGACTTAATTCAATAAGCTATGCCAAAATTCGTGCAAATCATATGAATTTCAGGGACTTTGGTGCACCATTTACTTAAAATCGGGCGAAACTATATATAGGAGCTATATCTAAATCTGAACCGAAACATAGCACACATCTTTCTAGAATCAATTCAGTACGTTATGCCAAATTTCGTGCAAATCGAAAGATATATGGGGACTTTGGTACCCCATTTACCTTAAATCGGACGAAAATATGTATGGGACTTAGGCAGGCCATTTACCTAAAATCGGGCGAAAATATATACGGGAGCTATATCTAAATCTAAACCGATTTTCACGAAACTTAAAACACATCATTTTAGACTTAATTCAACATGCTATGCCAAAATTCGTCCAAATCAAATGATTTTCAGGGACTTTGGTGCACCATTTACATAAAATCGGGCGAAACTATATATGGGAGCTATATCTAAATCTGAACTGATTTTCACGAAACTTAGCACACATCATTCTAGACCTAATTCAGTAGGCTATTCCAAATTTGGTGCAAATCGGAAACTATATAGGGAGATTGGTACACTATTTACCTTAAATCGGGCGAAAATATATATGGGAGCTATATCTAAATCTGAACCGATTTTTCCCAATTTCAATAGGGTTCGTCCTTGGGCCAAACAAATGAGCTGTGCCAAATTTCATCCAATTCGGATCATAAATGCGGCCTGTACTTTGTTCACAAAAATACATGGACAGGCATAAATCGACTCAGAAAGTGATTCGATGCATATTCTCAAAAGGAACCATGGGTCTATCTCGATTATTTTTGCCTGTTACAAACATATGCACAAAGACGTAATACCCTGTACCACAGTGTGGTGAAGGGTATAAAAAGTTTGTTCTCGTTGGATCCTATACAATTTGACAATTTATTCGAGTACATAAATCAAAATAATTTATATACATTTAATGGTCAATTACTACTCTTGGATCTACCCGCATTAAAAATAAATTCCATACATTTATTTTTTTATTTTTTTTCACAAAAGACCTGGTCTTTTTGACCCCCTAAATATTGACCTATCATTATCACAACAGTCATTCAGCAGATTCCTTGAATCTGCAATTTCCTTGTAAGTGAAATTGCTTACTTGCTTAGCTGGCTTGCGACAGAACTTTCGTTAAATAAGCCGAGCTTAGAAAAGATTTCCAGACGCGTCGGTCTTTTGCGCAAATACGTTTCTCCTTTTCTCCCGATAGTTCTCCATCGCATTACGTGTTGCTACTGTTCGCAGGGTGCTGCGTTTTTCATATCAGTAGCATTACGACACTCCTGATCGTACCACGGATTTCTTGATGGTGGTCTTTGGTACCCAAGTGTTGGTTTTGCTGCAGTTTGTAGGGAGTGGGCAATTCTCTGCCATTGTGCTTCTATATTATTATCGGGACAATGGGTGCTTTCGTCAAGCTGTTTCTAGGCGCTCGTAAAATATGTCTTTGGTCTGTTCAACATTATTTTCGGTCGGAGCATGGACGCAAATGAGACTGATGTAGAAGAACTTCGCTTTTATACGGATTATAGCAATTCGCTCATGTACTGGTGCGAATCTGGAGACGAGGTCTTTTATTCTCCTGTTAACCATAAATCCGCAGCTAAATTCATGTCACGTTTCATGGCAGCTATAATACAGGGCGTAATCATCTGATTTTCTTACGCCAGTCCCTTTCCATCGCATTTCCTCTAAAGCAATAATATCGGCTTTGTACTTTTTGAGTATATCCGCCAAAGCGAACACTGCGCCTGTTCTGTACAACGTGGGCGCATTCCAAGTGCAGATCGTGCGGTGGTATACGTTTGCGGTGGTCGTCAACATTAGGGGGGTTTGGTTTTCTTTTTCTTTGCTTTTTCATAGTAGGTTGGGTTTTCCGAGAGTGCTCAACTATCCCGACGCCTCAACCCAATTGTTTATGTAAATCAATTATTTGGATAAATATCTGATAAACATGAGGAATTTGGTGCACCATTTACTTAAAATGGGACATTGTGTTATAGTATCTGCAGTACGCTGTGCAAACTAACTAACTTCCGTACGTTGTGCAAAATATTGTGTAAAATCGGACGAAAATATATATGTAGAAGCTATACCTAAATCTGACTCTATTTCAACGAGACCAGACCAGATATTAATTTATTTTAAGTACAGTTCATTGTACAAAACTATGTGGCAATCGGAGAAACTTTGGGTCTTTAGTGCACAATTTACATAAATTCGGACGAAAAACTATACAGGAGCCATGTCTAAATCAAAACCGATTTTCATAAAACTTATCACACATGATTCTAGACTTAATTCAGTATGCTGTGCCAAATTTCGTCAAGCTCGAAAGATATATAGGGACTTTGGTACACCATTTACATTAAATCGGACGAAAATATATTTGGGAGCTATATCAAAGCTGAACCGATATTCAGGAAACTTCACACACATAATTATAGACCTCATTCAGTGCGCTATGCCAAATTTAGTGCAAATCGAAAGATAGAACTTTGGTGCACCATTTACATTAAATCGGACGAAAATATATATGGGAGCTATATATAAATCTGAACCGATTTTCACGAAATTTAACACACATTATTCTAGACTGAATTCAGTACGCTATGCCAAATTTCGTGCAAATCGAAAGATATATAGGGGCTTTGGTGCTCCATTTACTTTAAATCGGACAAAAATATGTATGACAGCCATATCTAAATCTGAAATGATTTTTCCCAATTTCAATAGGGTTCGTCCTTGGGACAAATAAGTGACCTATGCCAAATTTTATCCAAGTCAGATCATAACTGCGACCTGTACATTGTTTGCAATTTAACATGGACAGACAGACGGACGGACATGCATAAACCGACTTAGAAAGTGATTCCATGCATATTCTCAAATAGAACCATGTGTCTATCTCGTTATACCCAACACAACTATGTTGTCAGGGTATTATTGTAGCATATAACCATTGGTTTGATTGCAGAATACGGTCATTGAAGCGAAGCACGTATATAGTCCAGCCTATCAGCTCGCCGGAGGGGTAGGTTAAGAGCTTCATCACGCTTGTTTTTTTTACACTACACCAAAATCATTTTGTTTATACGTGCTGTTTATGAATAGAGAAATAAACATAGGAGAGAAAGAGGATAAACCTTCATTGGCATGTTTCAATTTGACAGGCTTTGAGATGTTATACAGCCTATCATGCCCACCCGACCTGGTCAGTTACTTTTAAAGTCCTTCGAAGATATTTGACGACCTGACACCCAATTTTTCAATAGACCTAGCTAACTAAGCTAAACTGTAATCAAACAAGTTAAAGGTGGTTTACACTGAATCCATAATAAATTTATTCATAAAAATTAAAAGACAATCCATGTATCTGGTAAAGATGGCCAGAAAACGTTCAAAACATATTCATAATTAATTTCAATAATTGTAGTTAACTAAAGTTAATAATAACAATCTAAAAATATTCTTAAATTACTTAAAATAAATATTTTTACATATCAAGAAAGAATATAGAAACAAAAAAAATAATCAATTATAGTTTTTGTTTCGACCCACATTAAGGCACCAAATCAGGTTGTATGCTTAGTTATAAAAATAGATATGCAAAAATTCTGCCGACAGCGAATCAATATTTTAAGATACAAAGAGAATGATATCATAAGAGAATATAAAAAATGTACTCACAATAGTTACTCCAACCAGAACGTTAGGCATCACCGACGAAAGATCTTTCGAAGAGAGCTTGAGTGAGAATATACAAATTGAGTATCACTGCTGGCATGAATGTTGCTATACTTTCGTAACAATGTTTCTGCAATACAACTCCAATTAGCTGCTAGATTTTTGAGTGATTTAATTACAACATGTAACTAGACTTCAAGCCCAACAACCACCGAGCACACAAATTACAACATTAGGGTGGATGAGATCCAAATCTTACAATGGTACCGTTTAATGTTCAAAATGCAAAAAACTGGTGTTTGTGTGTATGTGTTGGGTTTGCTTCTAGTTATAAAATTATAATAAATATGATGATATAATAATTAAACAGCACTAAATCATGTAAGAAGGCATGGGTGTAGCAATTTAGATCAAAACATAATACACATGTGAATTATTAAAAAAAAAGTATATGGAAAATTTTGTGATCACGATCAATTAAATAATAATCCATCATAACTAAAATATCGAATTATTGACATTTGGCTAATAATTATGTGTTGATCCAAATTCCATACTCGATGATCTTTTATACCTGTATATACTCTTAATACACTTAATATTGAATAAACACTATGAGTATTTAGTTACACTGCAGCCCTCTTCAAATTATTTTTTTTATGTTTTCTGGGTTGATGGTTTCCAAAAATGTTGCTTCAAATTAAACACTGCCAATTAAGCAGCTATGCGTTGATTTGGTTCGAATTTACGCCACTTCATTGGTTTTATAAAAAAAATTGGTAGCTGCTTGTCGATTTTTTCATACAAAAATTTGGCACTTCTCCGTCTTCTTCTTTTCACTATTTGATATTACTTTAGCAATAAACTACCAGAACTGCCACCAGCCACATGGTGAGTGCATTTCAAACGGTGTAATCAATCGGAACTTATGATCGAACTGGTGGTGAGAGCAGAGGGTTTGAGTTTATTGCTGTTTAGCGAACTGCCCTACATCATGCAAAAAAACTCATTAGCGCCTGGTAATCGTTATTCCTCTTTGCGAATCTCGACCACCAGTAGATGTTGAATTATGGGTGCCAATCCTAACAGAATAAAAACAAAAGCACCAATGATCTTTCTGTTCTTGTTAATATTTGACTAAAAACTCACCACGAACGCGAGATGGCACCCAGATTTAATTTCAAAGGTTTAGATGATGATGAAGTTTCAATTTGCATCAAACGTGATGATGAAGATAAATTAAGTAGTATGATGATGACTACAGGCAGTGAAAATTAACAGAAATAAAATCTGCCGTATCTAGATAATTGTTTGATGCGCTTTGATAGATTATTTAAACATACAATTTTAATCCTCACTTTCACTCACCAAATAAACTAATTTAAAAGAAGAAATATGTAACCAAAAAAAATAAAGAAATGGTTATATCAATATATGGATTTTCAGAACTTCACTGGGATACGATAACAGACAAAATGGCAGAGGAAAATGAAGTTTTATACCAAGAAACTTATACAGACCAAAAATGGATCTCAGAACTTCCAGGCTGTTAGCAAAGCGTGAGAACAAGTAGCTGAGAGAATTTAAGAAGCTAGAAAATAACCAGGTACTTTTCCTTACGTATCCACATTCAGAGGTCGCTTCATGCTGATAATTAATGATCATTAAGACCAAAATAAAAATTGAAAAAGAAATGTTTTGGTGGCAAGTGCACCTCTACACAACCCCCCCTCTAAAATCAGACTTCGGGGATGTATAACATACCGGAAGTTGATTACCACTTGCCACGGAAACTACGAATGAAGTTAGGCTATTGTCGGATATCCTTGGCATGATATGTGCCAACCAAGTTACCCTGAAGGTCTTCCAACACATAATATGAGTTCCCCAACTTACTTCTTACCCTGGCCTTAAGGAATGTAGGTGCGAGCTTGACGTTATAGCCGTGCTCAAAGCTACTCTGCTTAAAGTTTCGCCTATATATTTCCTGGCCCACACTATAAGAAACATCCTTCGAGCGCAGATTATATGTCTTTTCATTTCTATGAAATTGTTTTTGGATATTTCCTGCAGCTTTTCTGGCCATAATGTCTCTGGAATCGTTACGATCGAACCTAACCGCTCGGTCCTCCAGCAACTCAAGTTGTCGGAGAAGAGAATAAGTTCCTCCATTTGTCACCATGTTCTGGCCAAAAGCTAAATAGTAAGGGGCAGCACCTGTAGCGGAATGTCGAGATGAACGTAATGAACAACAGATAGAACTGAGGAACTCGTCCCAGTTCTTCTGGTCTGGTTTTATATATGACTTAATTCCCGCTATTACAGACCTATTCACCCTCTCTGAGGCATTAGCCTGAGGAGCGTGAATAGCTGTATATACGTGATTTACGCCATATTTATTTAATAACTGATTAAAAACTACCGATTTGAACTGAGAACCATTGTCAGAAACAATTGTCTCAGGTACTCCAAATGTATGAAATAGTTCAGTTTCTAGATAGTTCACAACGACATCTGACGTAAACTTTTTTACGGGCTTGAGAAACGGGAACTTTGAAAAATGATCGAGTGCAATAAATATGCCTATATGACCCGCCTTAGAACGGGGGTATGGACCAAGAAAGTCAACGTAGAGCTTCTGAAAGAACCTGTAAGTTTCGGGAGTCTTTCCCATTGGGGGTCTTAATATAGTGTTCGGATGTTTTACAGACTTGCAGGTTTCGCAATTATTCACATACGTCTTCACATCCGCGGCTAAATTAGGCCAAAAGAAGAACTGTCGGATACGTGATAAAGTTTTGTTTATTCCACAATGAGAGGATAACGGGTGGTCATGAGCCTTTTGTAGAACATCAGGAATTAATTCTTTCGGAACCCAAAGTTTCCAGGCTAAGTCATCCTGAATCTGATCGCCGGTCGCATGTTCGGTGCGTCTATATAAGTAACCGTCAACTATCTTGAGATCTGGTAATTGCTCAATACTCTGTCCAATTTTGTTCAACAGTTGCTGATATTCCTCGGATTTAAAATGAGCAGAATCTAAATCAATGAAAAACCCCTCGCTGTTCTCGATCCCAGACAATTCTTCCACGTATAGGCTGGATAAGTCCTCAGTGTTGGCCCTAGAAAGCGTGTCAGGGACTATGTTCATACTACCACGCCTATGCTGAATGTTGAATTTGTATCCTTGTAGTTTTAGAGCCCACCTAGCCAGCCTCGTACTTAGATCAGTCTGGGACATGAGCCACTTCAAAGACGCATGGTCAGTGATGATAGTGAACTCATGTCCTTCGACGTATGGTCTAAACTTTTTGACACTTAGCATTGCTGCTAAGCATTCCTGTTCGGTAACCGAATAGTTGCGTTGGGCTTTGTTGAGTTTCTTCGACATAAAGGCGATAGGAACTTCTTCACCCTCCGCATTCTTCTGTACCAAGACACTTCCTATTCCTGTTTTACTAGCATCGCAGTGTATGAAAAACGGCTGCGAAAAGTTCGGACTATGTAAAACAGGGGCTGAACTTAGGTGAGACTTTAAAATATCAAAAGCTTTTTGAGCTTCTTCGGACCAAACAAACTTTCTCTTTCCTTTCAACAAATCAGTAATTGGTGTGGTAGTAGAAGCATAATCCTTGATAAACTTTCTGTACCATCCAGTCATACCAAGGAACCTTCGAACTTGTTTCACCGATCTAGGCACTGGAAATTCGGTGATAGCGGAAACCTTCTCAGGATCCGTCCGAATTACACCATACCCAACTACATGGCCTAAGTATTTAACTTCCGGCACGCAGAAATGGCTCTTCTCTACGTTTATGGTTAGCCCAGATTCACGAATCCTACGTGCCACACACCTCAACACTTCCAGATGCCTTTCGAAGGATTCCGATATGACCAGAAGATCATCGAGATAGACGAACACTTCCGCCCGCAGTTCTGGAGGTATAACCTTGTCCATTAGGCGGGACATCGTTTGGGGGGCGTTACATAGCCCGAAGGGCATAACCTTGAAGTGGTATAACGGCCTCCCCGGGACGGTAAATGCTGTCTTCTCTCGTGATTTCTGGTCTAAAGGAATCTGCCAAAAGGCATCCTTCAGATCCAAGCTGGTTATGAATTGGGCTTTGGGCAACCTACTCAAAATTCCATCTATTTGGGGGAGTGGATAAGCATCTCCTAGCGTTACTGCATTCAGTTTACGGCTATCCAAACACAATCTGTTCTTGCCTGGCTTCCTATGGAGCACTACAGGCGAAGACCAGGCACTATTGCTTTCTTCTATGACCCCTAAAGATATCATTCGGTCCAATTCCTCGTATATTAGCTTTTCTATAGCCGGCGACACTGGAAAGTGACGCTGCTTTATAGGTTTTGCTTCGCCCGTGTCAATACTGTGGCATAAAACATCAGTTTTTCCCAAGCCTTCCTTAGCATACGACGGAAAAAGTGATATCACCTGATTCAGTCGTTGTTTCTCAATTTCAGTTAGAGGAATCTGTCCTGAAACTTCACTAAGCCCTAAAGGATAATCAGTTTCAATATTCTGAAATTCAGCAGGCAACAAATTAAACATTTTCCAAAAATCGATTCCAAGGAAAAGGTCCCTATCCAAACTGGGAATTATAAATATGACAATAGGCATCTCACTTTCTTTAAAAGTTATACAAGTTTCCGCATATCCTATAACATTTTGACCCTTTCCGTCGGCTGTACGTACTGTCGATCGTAACTTTTTGAAAGGAAGTTTGGATTCCAAAAAGTTTTTTGCAGCTTCAGAACCAATGCAGGATATTGAAGCTCCTGTATCAAGAAGACCAAGCATTTTCTTGCCAAAAAGTACTACCTCGGCATATGGTCGTACATCAGTCGGCCGGTTTAGGAGGGAGCAAACTAATTTCCTCTTTAGAGATTTCACCTTTCCCCAGAACGACTTCATACGAAGAGCAGATCTAGTTCTTTTATTTGGTTCATTAAAAATCCTGTTTCTAGCCAAATTATACTCCCTTATTCTAACATGTAGTGGTTTGAAAGGTGACATTTTAGGCTTAGATTTATCAGTTGGAGAAAGGAGGGGGAAGTTTGGAGAATTATCAGGGTTAGGTGTAATTTTTGGGTCATTCGTTTGATTGGGTTTAAAGTTCGATAATGAAATATTATTAGGTTTTTGCAGTATTTTTATTCCAGCTCCGAAATCGGTACCATTGCTGGAGGATGTGCACCTGTCTTGCCGTTTTTTGAAGAGCATTTTACGCAATTTGGTTTATAAATATTAGGTGATCCACAGCCATAACAGAACACCGACCTTTCATGAAGGCAGTCCTGATATCGGTGACCACTATTACCACAATTCCAACACACCAGATGTAGAGCGGATACTTCTTCCTGTGGGACATCCTGCGATCCTTCCCTATCGTCTACTTCTATTCCAGAGACTCTTCTGGAGACAAGAGAAGGCTTAGAAAGACTCAACCCAAGTTTACGGCGCATATCTTGCATAAAGAATTCTCGCCTTCTGCATGTATCCCTCAAAACTGGCAACGATTTGATCTCCATGTTAAGGATTTCATGCTGGATCTCCGGGAGCAAATTCCTGCGGAGGATTTCTACCAGCTTCGCTTCGTCGTTTAGGGGACTTTTCAACCGATCCGTCAATGAAACGATAGATTCGTAAAAAGAATCGAACGTTTCATTAGGCTTCTGCTTGCGCTCTCGTATTAATTCCCTTATGTCTACATCGGTCCTAGAGTCCTGGTACTGTTCACGAAGGGCTCTGCATAAGTCCGACCATCTTATTGAGCTGACTGAGCGATGGTATCGCCAGAACCAGTCGCTGGCCTTACCATCGAATAGGGAACTGGCGTTCCCACAGAGCAACTCATAGTTCCCTTGAAGCGTTTGAACCGTCAACGCCTCTACCCGATATATAAAATTACCCACTGACAAGCCATTTAATCCTCCATTAAATTTCAATTTCCAATTAGACATTATTTGTAACACCTTATCGGGTCTCGAAATTAAATCCGAGGAAGACGAATTGCCATGGGAGGAGGTATTTAATACAGAATGTATAGGTTGGGGTCTATGCTGTGTTCCAATAGGCTCAGCTTGTGAACTAATTCCCAAAAGGTTTCTAAAGGTTTGCTCCTCCACAGCTGGAAGAGTTGCCATCTGCTGTGGGGAGGTATGCACTTGTTGGTTTAAAGTATTTGGAGAATTTACGGGCAACATTCTTGCCAAAGTTGCAGCTATATTAGTTTCGATAAGTTGACTTAGTTGAGCACTCAGGGTTTCCATGAGTTGTGCCTGTTGAGCAGAAACTACATTGGTTACTAGCTGTGTTAATCTCTCTGTCTGATCATCTTCATTATTTACCGATCTCGGAGTATTAACTGCTTGTACTGGTAGGGTACTGTCTGAAACTGGGTTAGCAGTCTGTCTAGCATGAGATCTAGTGGTTCTTTGCGAGGTACTTGGTGATACGGGGTCTTTCCCTATCCTAACATTGCATATTGGACAGTACGGTCTGGTTTTAACGCATTTCTCCAAGCAGCCTTTATGAAAAATATGCCCACACGCTATTTTTTGAAACGTCGAACTAGATATAATTGGTTCGCCACAAGCATTGCAACAAGTTTGATTATCTGATACCCTTGAGGTAGAAGCAGATTCGCCAGTATTGGTCGCCATTTTTGAACTGATTTGTAAAAAGTATGTAGTGGAAATTTAAAACGTTGCAAATATTGTAGTATATAATTGAGTATTCTTATCACTTTCGCACCAAAGCGGCTAATTCGTTTACAGAGCAGAATACCGCTAATGTTCGTTACTAACAAGGATTTAAAACATCATTATCTACTGTTGTAATCGTTTTCAACTACAGTTCTAATTCACTCAGATTTAAATGAAATTAGCTATATAGCAATTCTTCAAAATTAAATTCAAGCAATAACAACAATAATAAAAAAACAGAGAAGTATAATACATGACATTTGCAGATCCCTATGAATTCTGTTGGCAAATCTTGACTGTATTTTACTTATTACTGTAATAATATCCGTGTCTCAAATTTATGGAAATAATAATTTTATAACACCGGATATGAATTATACAGTATAAAATTATTGTTTCTAATAAAATAATGATTAATAATATATATAGTGTGATGATATTGTTTATTATCCAATATCGACAAAGCAATCCGATTTATAAATGAATTAGTACCCTGTTTGATTAACTGTTCGCTTAAGTCAGGTTTGCCATTCTAAAATATATGAAACTGCTTATAAAGGAATCTCCAAGAAAGAAAAGAACAAGTGGACAGAAAAGATGTTCGCCAGACCGGATGGAAACTATTTGTTCCAACACACCAGGTACTGGGAAAGATATTTGACGTCATTGAATTGTTATTTCCTGCGGTCAGATCTAGCTAATATTTCCAGAAACTGCATTCCTTTCAGAAAAGAACCAAACTCAATAATATCTCAAGCAAATAAAGCAAATAGATGAGGGAGATTATTTTGAAAATCTGGACGCAAAGAAATGAAATAAAAATCCTCGATTCTAAACGTTTTCCATATTTTAAAACAACCTCAAAAGTGAATGTAAAGAAAAGAAAATGTAAAGATATAATAGTAGAATAGTAGAAAAATACAAGGAGCCGAATGTCTAGTTTTAGAAACAAAAGAATTCTGATTCTAAAAGATGGCAGTATCAAAAATTTTGGAAGACATTCGGGCCCCACGTTGGGCGCCAAAAATAATTTATAATGTAGCATATAACCATTGGTTTGATTGCAGAATACGGTCATTGAAGCGAAGCACGTATATAGTCCAGCCTATCAGCTCGCCGGAGGGGTAGGTTAAGAGCTTCATCACGCTTGTTTTTTTTTACACTACACCAAAATCATTTTGTTTTATACGTGCTGTTTATGAATAGAGAAATAAACGTAGGAGAGACAGAGGATAAACCTTCATTGGCATGTTTCAATTTGACAGGCTTTGAGGTGTTATATAGCCTATCATGCCCTCCCGACCTGGTCAGATACTTTTAAAGTCCTTCGAAGCTATTTGACGACCTGACACCCAACATTCCATAGACCTAACTAACTAAGCTAAACTGTAATCAAACAGGTTAAACTGTGGTTTACACTGAATCCATAATAAATTTATTCATAAAAATCAAAAGAAAATCCATGTATCTGGTAAACATTGCCAGAAAACGTTCAAAACATATTCATAATTAATTTCAATAATTGTAGTTAACTAAAGTTAATAATAATTATCTAAAAACATTCTTAAATTAATTAAAATAAATATTTTTACGTATTAAAAAAAAATAGAAACCAAAAAATCAATTAGTTTTTGTTTCGACCCACATTAAAGCAACAAATCAGGTTGTATGCTTAGTTATCAAAAGAGATATGCAAAAACTCTGCCGACAGCAAATCAATATTTTAAGATACAAAGAGAATGAAAAAAATGAACTCACACAGAATATTAGGCATCACCGACGAAAGATCTTTCGAAGAGAGCTTGAGTGAGAATATACAAATTGAGTATCACTGCTTGCATGAATGTTGCTATACTTCCGTAACAATGTTTCTGCAATACAACTCCAATTACCTGCTACATTTTTGAGTGATTTAATTACAGCACGTAACTAGACTTCAAGCCCAACAACCACCGAGCACACAAATTACAACATTAGGGTGGATGAGATCCAAATCTTACAATGGTACCGTTTAATGTTCAAAATGCAAAAAACTGGTGTTTGTGTGTATGTGTTGGGTTTGCTTCTAGTTATAAAATTATAATAAATATGATGATATAATAATTAAACAGCACTAAATCATGTAAGAAGGCATGGGTGTAGCAATTTAGATCAAAACATAATACACATGTGAATTATTAAAAAAAAAAGTATATGGAAAATTTTGTGATCACGATCAATTAAATAATAATCCATCATAACTAAAATATCGAATTATTGACATTTGGCTAATAATTATGTGTTGATCCAAATTCCATACTCGATGATCTTTTATACCTGTATATACTCTTAATACACTTAATATTGAATAAACACTATGAGTATTTAGTTACACTGCAGCCCTCTTCAAATTATTTTTTTTATGTTTTCTGGGTTGATGCTTTCCAAAAATTTTGCTTCAAATTAAACACTGCCAATTAAGCAGCTATGCGTTGATTTGGTTCGAATTTACGCCACTTCATTGGTTTTATAAAAAAAATTGGTAGCTGCTTGTCGATTTTTTCATACAAAAATTTGGCACTTCTCCGTCTTCTTCTTTTCACTATTTCATATTACTTTAGCAATAAACTACCAGAACTGCCACCAGCCACATGGTGAGTGCATTTCAAACGGTGTAATCAATCGGAACTTATGATCGAACTGGTGGTGAGAGCAGAGGGTTTGAGTTTATTGCTGTTTAGCGAACTGCCCTACATCATGCAAAAAAACTCATTAGCGCCTGGTAATCGTTATTCCTCTTTGCGAATCTCGACCACCAGTAGATGTTGAATTATGGGTGCCAATCCTAACAGAATAAAAACAAAAGCACCAATGATCTTTCTGTTCTTGTTAATATTTGACTAAAAACTCACCACGAACGCGAGATGGCACCCAGATTTAATTTCAAAGGTTTAGATGATGATGAAGTTTCAATTTGCATCAAACGTGATGATGAAGATAAATTAAGTAGTATGATGATGACTACAGGCAGTGAAAATTAACAGAAATAAAATCTGCCGTATCTAGATAATTGTTTGATGCGCTTTGATAGATTATTTAAACATACAATTTTAATCCTCACTTTCACTCACCAAATAAACTAATTTAAAAGAAGAAATATGTAACCAAAAAAAATAAAGAAATGGTTATATCAATATATGGATTTTCAGAACTTCACTGGGATACGATAACAGACAAAATGGCAGAGGAAAATGAAGTTTTATACCAAGAAACTTATACAGACCAAAAATGGATCTCAGAACTTCCAGGCTGTTAGCAAAGCGTGAGAACAAGTAGCTGAGAGAATTTAAGAAGCTAGAAAATAACCAGGTACTTTTCCTTACGTATCCACATTCAGAGGTCGCTTCATGCTGATAATTAATGATCATTAAGACCAAAATAAAAATTGAAAAAGAAATGTTTTGGTGGCAAGTGCACCTCTACATTATAACTTTGTTATACCCTACACAACTATGTTGTCAGGGTGTTATAGCTTTGTGCAGCCCCAAAAGTTTGTAACGCCGCGAAATATTGGTCCTAGACCCACCTTTAAGTATACCGATCGTCATATCTCGACTAGCTGAGTCGATCTAGACATGTGTGTCCGTCCGTCCGTCCGTCTGTCCATTATAATTTGTAAACACGATACAGGCCACAGTTATGGACCAATCTTCACGAAATTTTGCATGTAGGATGGGTTCTGGCCAATGAAGACCCCTATTGTTTTTGATAAAGATCGGTTAATATTTAGGGGATGAAATGGACCAAATACTAAATTTTTGTCGCTTTTTTCTGGTCGCTCCAGAGGCCGCAGTTTTGGCCCGAACATCGTGAAATTTTACATGGAGAAGAAGGGATCGGGCCTAAGAATAAGCATGCCTGTTTTGATAAAGATCGGTCAATATTTAGCGGGTCAAATGGACCCTGACTTTTGTGTGAAAAATTACAACATTTTTATTCTGGGGCGTATATACTTGCTACTGAAGGACATATACTCGAGATGTTGATAGTATGTCCAAGATGAGTTGTTGACCTTCAAATTGATACCAATTATATGGCTGTATGTACTCCGATGCGGGAGTTATACGTAATTAAGTAAAGGTGACTATGTGCATATTATTACTATTACTCTATTAGAGGACGGAAATGTCGCGCTGATCGCTTTGAAATTGTACTTGAAGTTCCGATTATGGTCAAGGACGACGCTTATATTTTTCGGTGAAGTTGAGATTTCATTCAGGGGGTGCAATGAACCGAAAACTTTAATTTTGTCAGATTTTCTAGTCGTTCTAGAGGCAATTATTATATACAGAACATCATATATTTTACAAGGTGAAGGGGATCTGACAAAATACTTACAGCGGCTGTTTAGGTGATGATCGGTCAACTTTCCGAGGGTCAAATCAACCAAAACCTAAAATGACCAATTTTTTATTGTATGGCGTAAAAAATCTCTTCAAGAAAAAACATTTTGGAAAATATGCAAGACTTGGAAATAGGAGTTGTTGATCTATAATCGGTAAAAAGGGTGCAAATATCACGAAATATTGCCCAGGCTCAGAATATAGAACCGCCGAAAGTGTGCTTTTCGTGGTATTGTAGATGAAATGGTTTCCTTTTGGCTACAATGAAAATATATATGAAGGTTATAAACATCAATGATATTAGTATTAATTTAAAACCAATTTGATAGGGAACCACGCAACGTGGATATACTGTCATATATATATAAATCCGGTGAATATAGATGCTGGGAATTACCCCCAAAAGAGGGCGGATAAACTTTGATTATTTCGTACACCATTTAGATGAAATGGGATGAAAATATATATGAAAGTTGTATCTAAATATGAATCGATTTAAATCCAATAAGCTATGAAAAAGTTCATAAAAGGTGAAAAAAGATAGGCACCTCGGTGCACCATTTTTATTAAATCGGACGAAAATATATATGAGAATATACCTAAATCTAAACCGATTTCAACAAAATTTAACGAACAACTTTCTTGGCTAAATTCAATACGCTATGCAAAATTTCATCACAGTCAGTCAAAACATTAGAATTTTAGTGCAGCATTTAAATAACCATGTATTTAAATAATTGTACCATGGGTGTTAGGTATCAGGTTTTATTAAAAAATTAGCACTGATTTTTTGCATTTGAAAATTTTGAGACATGGTATTTACAAGTGCAGCACTGTAGCACTGAGTATTTCCAGAATACTATCCAACAATGTTTGTTTTACGGTATATAGTATTTAATTTTATTACTTTTCGATATTCATTTCTACGCTATTCTCCATAACATAAAATTTCGTTTCAATATACCTCCTAAGTAGTTTCGCTCTTAAAAGAAAGAAAATTTCCCCAATTCCCGTAATTAAATTGTTCAACAGTGTAATTCAACTATAACATTTTATGTAAATGATTTATATTTCTTTGTGCGAAAAACAATACACATTTTTATGGATTTATTTTGGGACTATTAGTGAATAATAGGTTTTTATTAAAGGGTTTGTCCTTTTGTTGGGATTCGTTTTTTGTTCTCTGTTAAATCCATTGCTGTTGAGTATAATTTCAGCTGTTTGTTCTGATGCTATTTATTTAATATTATGTATCACTTTTTATTTTATTGTGTATTCAATTAAAAGGCTTTATGAATGTGTTTGTGTACGTATGTATATATGTGTTTTTGCGTGCGTTCGTGTGTGTGTTTAAGAGGTAGTGATGCAACATCCGATTTGATGTTTACCAAATAACAACAAATATTTCTTATTTTGTGGTAGATAAATGTTAATATTAATTGAAATTCATTAGTTGTAAACGCAATTCAAGTTAATGGAAAATATTTTTATTAAACTGTAATTAAACGTGGCATATATTGTTGTTGTGTGTACGGGAGTGTGTGTATGTATGTGTACATAATAACATTTCTTTGTGGATTGTTTGATTTTAATTTGAACTATTACAATTAAGATGAAATGTTTTAAGTTGATTGGTTATCGATTGCTATGTGGAAATTTCTTTAGTCCAATTAAAGAAAAATTAATGACTTTAATAAAAATTTAAATATATGTTATATATTAATTATACGCATGTGGTGGAGAAATTGGCAATTAATTGAATACTAAAATATGCAACCGAATAAGCTTGGAAATATGCAGATCTGGTAAAAACCACAACAAAAATCTGAGGTAATTCCGAATGAAATGGAATACACATACCATTTTGATATCTATAACCAGTAAGGAAAGTAGTAAAGTCGGACGGGGCCGACTATATGATACCCTTCACCATTTTGGGTATATTCAACAGATGGAATCATAACAGAACAGATTGCATTTTTGAAGGACCATTAACATGACATTAAACATGAAATATAGTGTTGCTTCTTACAATGGGACAACATTATGTAAATAAATGTAAAGCAAAATATCGAAATCTAAACCGATTTCATCGAAACTTGTCACATGTTAGGTTACACTTATTTCAGTGTGTTTTGTTCATTCGGCTATTTTCTATAAATCAAATTTCATGCAAATCGAAAGATATATAAGGACTATGATGCACCATTTACATAAAATCGGACGAAAATATATTCGGGAGCTATATCTAAACCTAAACCGATTTTCACGAAATTTAACACACATCGTTGTAGACTTAATTCAGAAAGCTATGCCAAATTTCGTGCAAATCGAAGGGTATAAAGTGCATCATTTATCTAAAATCGGACAAAAATATATATGGGTGCTATATCTAAATCTGAAACAATTTTTACGAAATTTTACACACAACGTTCTAGACTAAATTCAGCACGCTGTGCCATATTTCGTGCAAATCTAAGGATATATAGCGAAGGATATATAGGGACGAAATTTGGCATAGTGTACTGAATTAAGTCTAGGATAACGTATGCTAAGTTTCATAAAAATCGGTTCAGATTTAGATATAGCTCCCATATATATTTTCGTCCGATTTAAGGTAAATGGTGTACCAGCGTAATTAATTAGGCCTAGAGTGATGAGTGTCAAGTTTCGTAAAAATCGGTTCAAATTAGGATATAGCTCCCATATATATTTTCATCCGATTTAAGGTAAGTGGTGTACCAAAGTCCCTATATATCATTCGATCTGTACGAAATTTGGCATAGCGTACTGAATTGAGTCTAGAATGATGAGTGGTGAGTTTCGGGAAAATCGGTTTAGATTTCGACATATCTCCCATAAATATTTTCGATCGAGAAAGAGGGAACATAGACATGCAATTGTTAGGATACATATGTACAATATACCCAAAGTCGGCTCAGTCCGACTATACTGCTTTCCTTACTGGTTTTTTTTTACTGCGAAATGTCACCATTCCAATGAGCATAATTCTGAAATGGTTTGATCGATACTGAAAGATAAATCTGTAAGTACAGCCATATGCCGAAAAAACAGTGGATTTCTTTTTCCCCAACCTAATATATGTTAGCAATATTTAAATCTTAACCGATTTCAACAAAAATTTACACACGTCATTCTACACTCGATTCAATATGCTAAATAAAGTATCGTGCAAATGAAACAGAATAAATGGTGCACCATTTACATAACATCGGACTAAATATTTATTTGAGCTATATCTAAATCTGAACGGTATTCAACAAAACTTCACAGACATCAAACTGGACTTGTGCAAAATGTTGTTCCAATTGGTCAAATGTTGGAGATTGGTGCACTACTTACATAAAACCGGTCGAATCTGTATATGGGAGCGATATCTAAATCTGAACCGATTTCAACAAACCGTCACAGATATCAAACTGGACCCAATTCAGTGCACAGAGCAAAATGTTGTACCAATGGGACAAATATTGGGAGTTTGGCGGACCGTTTAAATAAAATCGGACGAAAATATATACAGGACCTATATCTAAATCTGAACCGACTTCAGCATACATTTATCTGGACTTAACTCAATACGCTGGACAATATTTGGTTTCAATGATCAAACCTTCGGAGTTTTGTGCATCATTTACGTAAAATCGGACGAGACTATATATGACAGCTATATCTATATCTGATCCGATTTCAATGAAACTCAACACAATCTATCTTAGTCTCAATTTCATACGTTATACCAAATTTCGTCTCAATCGGAGAAAAATTGGGAGTTTGGTGAACCATTTTTATAAAATCGGACAAAACTATATATGGGAGCTATATCCAAATCTGAACCGATTTCAACAGAATTTCACAGACATCAAACTGGACCCAATTCAGTACGCTTTGCAAAATCTTGTCTCAACCGGCCAAATATTGGGAATCTAAATCTTAACTAATTTTCCCCAATTTCAAAGGGGTTCGTCCTTAGGCCAAATAGGTGACTTGTGTCAAATTTCATCACATTCGGAAACTAAATGTGACATGTACTTTGTTGACAATTTGACATGGACAGACGGATAGACATGCATGAATCCACTCAGAAAGTGATTCTATGCATATTCTCAAAAGGAACCACGTGTCTAACTCGTTTCCTGTTGTCTGTTAAAAACATATGCGCGAAGTACCACAGTGTGGTAAAGAGTATAAAGATATCGTCTTTGCATGGAACCGAAGTTACAGTCGAATTTTCCCGATGATTGGTCCCTAATCGTTACCAGCACATTGCACACACATAGTGAGCGGAACAGTATAGTTGGAGGGGGCCGACCATACCACAGTGCTCTAAGTTTCTGCGGATCCGATCCTAAATCCACACTAAAAATATATTTTTTTTATTTTACTAAAAAAGTTTTGGTTCATTTGACCCAGTAAGTAATGACCTGGCCATGGAAAATTGTGGCATCTATATCGACAAGAAAAACAAGCAAAAATAACGTTTCGGTCCATATTATTCGCGAAATAGCATCATCGATTATATGTGAACATTATTGGCTATAACGGGAATCTTATGCAGAATTTCCTCGCCATCAGCTTGGAATTTACGATCTCTAATGAATGGCATCACTAAGAAATATTAGAATAAGTTGACACCAGTAAGTATTTAAGTAAAACTCCCCTATCCGAGTAGATAGTACAATAATTTAATATAATTAAAAGATCGGCAACTCATCTTGGGTATACTATATACTTTTCAGGTCTATGTCCTTCGGGAGTAATCATATTCGCCATAGAATACAAATTATGTAATTTTTCACACAAAAGTCTGGGTCACCGATCTTCAACAAAACAGTCATACCTATTCCTTGGGCAGATTCCCTTACTGGTTTAAAATTTCGTGATGTTCGGGTCATAATTGTGGCCCCTAGAGCGACAAGAAAAATGTTTTTGGTCCATTTCATACCCTAAATATTAACCTATCATTACCAAAAACAAGATGGGTCTTCTTTTATCAGAACCCGTCCTTCGCGACGATTGGTCCATAACTGTCGACTGTATGGTGTTTACAAATTATAATTCATGTAAGGACAGACGGATGGACACACATATCCATGTCGTATGTACTCGGATGTGGGAGTTACACTTAAATATTTACAGCTACTTACGTATATATATATATTATTTAGTAACCCATTCCCACACTAGAGGGCGAAATATAGCGCTGATCGCTTTGAAATTTTCCATTTCAAGGATGTCAAGGACAAAGTCTATAATTTTCGGTGATGATCAGATAATAATATTGGGATGAAGTGGACCGAAAACTTAATTTTATGTGTTTTTTTCGGGTCGATCTATAGGCCGCAGTTGAAAGCCATGTCCGTCTGTCCGTCCATATATTATTGTGAACAAAGTACAGGTAGCATTTATGATCCGATTTGGATGAAATTTGGCACAGGTCGCTTAATTGGCCCAAGGCCGAACCCTATTGAAATTGGGAAAAATCGGTTCAGATTTAGATATAGCTCCCATATATATTTTCGACTGATTTAAAGTAAATGGTGTACCAAAGTCCTGATATATCTTGCGATTTGCACGAAATTTGGCATAGCGTAATGAATTAGGTCTAGAATGATGTGTGTTAAGTTTCCTGAAAATCGGTCCAGATTTAGATATAGCTCCCATATATATTTTCGTCCGATTTAATGTAAATGGTGTACCAAAGTGCCTATATATCTTTGGATTTGCACGAAATTTGGCACAGCGTAATGAATTAGGTCTAGAATGATGTGTGTTAAGTTTCCTGAAAATCGGTCTAGATTTAGATATAGCTCAAATATATATTTTCGACCGATTTATTTGTAAATGGTGCACCATTGTCCATATATATCTTTAGGTTTGCACGAAATTTGGCACAGCGTAATGATTTAGGTCTAGAATGATGTATGTAAAAGTCTCCTGAAAATCGGTCCAGATTTAGATATAGCTCCCATGTACTGAATTAGGTCTAGAACGATGTGTGTTAAGTTTCGTGAAAATCGGTTCAGATTTAAATATAGCTTCTAAATTTGACCAAATGAAAAATTTAGTGTCGGTTGCAGAATGACATGTTTATGGATCCAAATTAATTTTACTGGTGCTTTAATGCGACGTCTGTTGGGATTCATCTGTTGAATATAGCCAAAATGGTGAAGGGTATCATATAGTCGGCCCCGTCCGACTTTACAGCTTTCCTTACTGGTTTTTGAATGTATATGTGTCAATAAACGGTCAAATATAAAACACATATTTGTATACCAATTTGTCGCATTGTTTCCACTTACTTTGTTAAGACACATCCATAAAAAATACTTGCCCACCATATTTCACTTTCATAAACCTAGGAAACTTGACTTGGAATTTGTTTAGCTACATAGTAGAAGTACCCTTGTTAACAAATAATTAAATATTGTAAATTCATATTTTCTAAAATATTAAATTACTGTCATTATTTCAAATTTATTTGCCAATATTGTTCTGTTACATAACATATCTATATTTATGTCCGTTGACACCCCAAGGATAATCCCAAATGTGAATAGCCGTACAATTGAATTGAATGCATATACATAAATTTTTCTCTCTCTCTCTCTTGGCATATTTTTACCGTTACAAAACATTTAATTCAATATACTCATACAGGCTTGTGAATAAATGTTTGTTAATTAATTTGAAATTAAAATTATATTTGAAAATATATTACGCAACACTTATCACCTATTTAATACAAAATGCAAATGTTGATTCTGTTCATTTTTATGCGATTTTTATTATAATTCAATTAAATAATTAAATGGCGGCGAATTTAATGAACAACGCTGTATATTATTAATTTGCATTATTCAGATCCAATTTATTATTACATTGTGTTGATATTAGTTTAAAATTTAATCTAGTTTAATGTAGTTTTAAATCGTAGGTTAGATATTTTTATTTCGTATCCAGATGTATTAAGTGCAATAACCAAACCCACGGCAATCAGAAAAATTTGATAGTTTGAATAACTCTGCATTTCTAGGTAACATATAGAAGACCCATTCAGACCCATCTGTCGTTGGTCCATCTATATTTGTAAACGAAATTTAAGTTGATTTTGAAGGCCGATTTTTTTGTTATTATATTTGAACAAAATTCGATTTTATTATCAAAATGTGTGTTCAGTTAAGAAAGTTCATCTCCCGCTTCTGAAACGGATATTCGGGCTATTGTGACTAAATATACATTATTGGACGTTAAAACACCAACAAGCTAAAACACCAACAAGGAAAAATATCGCAGATGTATCGGCCAGCTTCAATGATTAAACTGTGCGGCAAGATTTTGCGCGGTGGGAAATTCCTATTGGGGATGTAAGACCTTGGTGAGTATATGAAAACCCACAGAAGGTAAAAAAATCGCCATAGGTAAGAGTACGGAAATGTATCGTGATTATGTTCATGCGGGCGACCCTTTTATACATGAAGTGATGGGATTGAATCTTAATTTGTAGCTGTTGTATGTATTTTTGAGACCCTTTCAGTAAAATGAGTATTTTTCTGTGAACAGTTCGTACTTCAAACTCGTTTCCTTATATGTCCTTATCGTCCAAAATTTCTCAAGATACTATTTATACCCTACACAACTATGTTGTCAGGGTATTATAGTTTTGTGCAGCCCAAAGTGTTTGTAACCCCGTGAAATATTGGTTCTAGACTCACCTTTAAGTATACCGATCGTCATATTTCGACTAGCTGAGTCGATCTAGACATGTGTGTCCGTCCGTCCGTCTGTCCATTATAATTTGTAAACACGATACAGGCCACAGTTATGGACCAATCTTCACGAAATTTTGCATGTGGGATGGGTTCTGGCCAATGAAGACCCCTATTGTTTTTGGTAAAGATCGGTTAATATTTAGTGGATGAAATGGACCAATACAATTTTTTTCGGTTTTTCTTGTCGCTCCAGAGGCCACAATTATGGCCCGAACGTCGCGAAATTTTACATGAAGAAAGGGATCGGTCTGAAAAATAAGCATGCCTGCCTTGATAATGATTTGTCAATATTTAGCGGGTAAAATGGACCCAAACTTTTGTGTGAAAAATTACAAAATGTGTATTCTATGGCGTATATATATATTATCCTGAAGGACATACCAATTACATTGCCGTATGTACTCGGATGCGGGAGTTACACTTAAATATTTACAGGTGCTTACGTATTCAGATATTATTTAGTAACACATTACCACACTAGAGGGCGGAAATATATCGCTGATCGCTTTGAAATATTCCATGAGGTTCCAGTTGTGGTCAAGAACAACGCCTATAATTATTTTTGGATAATAATTTTGGAATGAAGTGAACCGAAAACTTAATTTTTTGTGTTATTTTCGATTCGATATATAGACCACAAATGAAAGCCGAACATCACAACACAACCCACGGTGAAGGGAATCTGGAAAATAGCTGTACTGTATACTGGTAATATTCGGAAAATATGTCAGTGTGAGGAAGAGGTGCTGTTTACCTCTAATCGGGCAAGAGGGTGCAAATATCACGAAATATTGCACAGGCTCGGAATAAACATCCGCAAAAAGTTCCGTGGTAGTTGTGTAGGGTATCGTATGGTCGGCCCCGTCCGACTATACTGCTCCGTTCACTGGTTATACCCTACACAACTATGTATAGCCTACACCACTATGTTGTCAAGTTTGTAACGCCACGAAATATTGATCCTAGACCCACCTTTAAGTATAGCGATCGTCATATCTCGACTAGCTGAGTCGATCTAGACATGTGTGTCCGTCCGTCCGTATGTCCATTATAATTTGTAAATACGATACAGGCCACAGTTATGGACCAATCTTCATGAAATTTTGCATGTAGGATAGGATCTGGCCAATGTAGTCCCCTATTGTTTTTTGAAAAGATCGGTTAATATTTAGGGTATGAAATGGACCAAAAACTTTATTTTTGTCGGTTTTTCTGGCCGCAATTATAACCCAAATTTTTACA
>NW_026882249.1:0-39588 GCF_032173495.1 Musca vetustissima
TGCACCATTTGTCCTAACCAGAGCCATCATCTTCGACTCTGCCCCCAGTTTCTAAAACTTTCGTTTGAGGAAAAATTCTCGATTGTTAAGAAAAATAAATGCTGTGTAAATTGTTTGTGCAATAGTAAACATAGTTGCACTACATGCAAGCAAAGGCACCACAGCCTTCTTCACCAGCCACCAATTAATAAATTTGTTGTTTCCTTCCAAAGTCAAAAGTCGAGGACAGACTTCGTTGTCCCGTTTTTCGGAAAACCCTTCTCCGGCTTTTACCAAAGTCAAAAGTCGAGAATATAATGTGTCGCACCTTTCTTCGAATAAAAACGTAGTTAAAATACCGATACCTCACCCCTCTCAAGATACCAATGTTCTCTTAGGAACAGCTGTAGTAAATATAGTTCATAATGGAAAAACACACCCTGTTCGTGCCATTATTGATCCACCCTCCAAGGTATCGGTTGTAAGTAAAAAACTTAAAAATGTACTTAGCATTTCTGGTAATTCGAAGAAAGAATCCAGCCCTGCTACACTAAGAGAAATGTGTTCTCTTAAATTGTCGTCCCCTAAGAATTCGTCTAAGATTGTTGACGCAAAAGCATTTGTTCGGCCTAATGTCAAGGGGAAATTGCTTTCACATCCACCTATTGCAACTTTGATATTTAAAATCCCTTTAGATTTAGCTGACACCTTTGACGGCAGCCCAATATATTTGCTACTTGGCGCTGATCTTTACCCCCAAATACTGGAAGCCGAACCACCAAAATTAGTTTTAAATTCGTTGTTGGCTCAAAAGTCTAAATTCGGGTATATACTGACCGGTACAGTTCCGGCCATTTAATCTCCCACCTATAACAGAAATCGATCACCTTATCGTTTGAATACATGAGTCACCCATTCACAAAACTTGTGTCGTTTACTAAATTTGTAACATGAAGCTCACTTGAAATCTGAATTTACGTTCATATAGCTTTTACTAACCCATATTCCAATTTTATTGTTAATTGCTACTTTGTCGGTCGTAGCAAGGGGGCCGGAATGTATAAGTTTGATACGTTCTGACTCAACTTCCCGAGCTCAGTCAATCACGTCTGCTGATTGACACCACGGGCTACTCCTCTGCAAGTTCCCTCAGCGGAGAACGTAGAGTGGAGATGCCACCGAGCGGTGGTTGTTGCTGTTATGCTCTCCTTGCTCGACACTTTTCTCTCATTGGAATATGTTAATGTAGTAGTAAACGACAACCGATCCTCAGCGATCACCGCAATTCTCTTTGATTGCATGAACCACAGCGTTCACTTGTCGACCAACCTCCGTAGAGTAAACTTAGTTAAATAACGTCTACGCGTTAATACTAAAAGGCCTCTGTCGCCGCCCCAAATTACGCAGGTAATTTTATCGTTGAATAAAGAAAAGAATATTACCAATAAACCAAGACATTTATTAAGATTATTAAACTAATCATCCTTGTGTTTTATTTCCTTGTTATTTCTTTTCTTTTCCATTTACACCATTAACTGCTTGGGAGCTCTCGTTGTCGCTTCACCCCGCTCCCTTGAGTTAATCATTGATCACCCCCCAACCACCCTCCACCACATACATCACCACGGCGAGGAGTAGAGCAAACTAAACTTTTCACGGAATAGACACTAACGTACGGGATGTCGACATACGTACTACTGGAGGAACGACCAGATCAAAAGTCGTCAAATTGCCCCCCAAATTGAAGAACTGCCACAGTCCGTACCTGACATTATGGTGAAGTTCACGATTTACGCAATTTAGAAGCAATTTAAAGTGTATATTTAATAATATAGTTTTATTTTAAGATTTATTCCTACTTATAGAACCCCAAGATTTATCGAAAGTGTCTTGGTGTTACGACATCATCATCCAAATTCGAAATTATTTAGAACACACAGACACACATTTTTGTCTTGTCGTTTTATTTTTCAACATCCTGACTCTTATTACAAAATTATACTTTTAGCTTTCATAATTATTCAACAAAACACGCTTATTCTTTTTGCAATCTAAATTTCCAGCTAATTTTGTCTGCACATTCAAATTGCTTAGCTTTTAATTCCACAATTCATGATTCTGACTTTGTCAAGTTAGTTATTTTTAAGTAAAAATTGATGTAATGAAATGAATTAAAATAATAATGTCAGTTATAAAACTCATTCAGATAGGATTGTCAGATATTGAAAGATTGATACCTGGACATTTAAATGTCCTTCAAGACTATCGAACGTACGTTAGTTCTGAAGAACTATTACAAATTATTTAAATAATTTAAATAAAAAAATATTCATGTATCGAAAGATTAATACCCCGACATATTATTAATGTCCTTCAAAACTTTCACAATATATAAATTAGATTCGTAGAACTATTAAAATATATATTTTAATAATAAAAATATAAATAATTGTACAACGGAACTATATTAAATAAATAAACAAAACTAAATATATTAAATAAAGTGAAAACATTTTTTAATTAATTAACATTTTAAAATTGTGAAGAAAAATTCTAACCTATTCATAGTTCATATAAAGAAAATATATTTACATAAAGAATAAATTAGCAACAAAAACACCACGATAATAAACTAACCAAAACAGTGAACTGCAAAAAAATAAATAAAAACAAGCGAGCTACAAGCAAAATAATATAACAAAGAGCAACCAACAAAATAAACAGTGAACTACAGAAATAAACGAAGAAAATATATAACGACTAATCAGACAACAACATCAGTTTATGAAGACATCTGTAACCAACATCAATGAAGACATCTGTAATCATCATCACTAAAGCAGCAGTAAGCTATGAAGATTTTTTTAATTAAATTTGTAAAAAAGAGTAAATGTATATATAATACGATACATCTATTATATTTTAAGATATTGAATCCTTATCCATTATAATATAAGATACCGAACATTTTGTCCATTTTACAACCTAAAAAACAACAACAATTTGTTTTATAAATATTATTAGAACATAAGGGAAAACATAGCCCCAAATCAAACGTCAATACGATTATAATAAACCTTCTAATTATACCGTAATAAAATTTTATATGCCTAGTAATTACATCGTCTACGAATAAAAGTGAAAATAATTCTCCTTCAAAAATTAATTTTTTTTTTCAAAATGGCCAATGAAGACCATACTCTCTTATCTATTACCATAGATATTGTAAAATACTTGGGTAAACTCCCTGATTTCAGTGGAGATTATAGAGATTTGCAAACAATTATTAATTTAATTGAAAGAGTTCGCCCAATTCTAAGACGTTATGACGTACCGTCTCAGTATCTATTTTCGGACATTATTAAGAGCAAACTAAAAGGGAAGACTAGAGAAATTATAGACATCAACAAAAAGATAATTATAATCAACCAAATTACTATCAAGGACCTAGACCACCACCGGCAGAGCCAATGGACATAAACATGGTCCACACACACCCTCCATCAGAACAACAAACGTACGTTCTATGACTACAATAACGGAACAGACCTAAAAATACAACAAAATAATCATGCAATTGCAACCATAATACAGCACATTATGAACCAATACCACAATAACCGACTTCACACACAGAAAACACACAAAATTTTCATTTGCAGGCCTCAAAGGAGAGCTACCCCATATAGTAGTAAAAAATAAAAATAAATTCATAATAGACGCAGGAGCTACACACTCATTAGTAAATCCTGGATTGTGTAACCCTAAATGGAAAATAGATTCCAAACCATTAACACTCAAGACCCTACAAAAAACAAAAAAAAAACGTACAATCTACTATAGAAAAAATAACTTTAAAGAAAGAAGAATATATATCTATATATATATATATATATATTGTTACGAATATAACTTTAGATTTAAGTCAATTTCACTCAATGAAACAGTCAAGTAACGTAAAGCTGTAAAATAACGTGCAAATAAAGTTGTGTCAATAAAATCATTGTAATAATCGTAATCAGAAAGAACCCGCGTTTTATTTAGTACGAACTGTATTGGGAAATAAAACAACGTCTACACGGGATTAAGTAAAATCTAAGAACGTAACAATTGTTGTCAGAAGTGGGATTACGATAATACTACGATGAAGTTTAAGGATCTACGAGTGGAAGACTTGAAGAAGGAGCTCAATAAATTGGAATTGTCCTCTACTGGCAACAAGGCTGAGCTACAAAAACGTCTGTTGGATGAGTTCGAGCGCCGTGGCATGAACATCGATACATATGAGTTTGACAGTAAGGATGAAGTGGATTTATCGGAAATGGGCGAATCCAACGGTGGGGAAGTCTCGTCAGTAGCTGCCAGAGAAATGCTGGCTAAAATGTTTGAGGAAAATTACAGAAGGAGCGAGGAAAATTCGAGAAGAATGATGGAGAAACTTGAGAACATTACAGAAGTTATTGGAAGGAGAGTGGAAACCGTGGAGGTCCAAATTAAAGAGTTGGATAAGAAAGTGCAGTCGGTTGACGAGAAGATTCTGTCTGTGGATGAGAAATTTCTGGTCCACGACCAAAGGGTTACGAATCTGGAGAAGAAAATGTCGGAACTGGATATTAAGGCTGGTCCGGTGCGAGTTCCTGATAACACACTAAAAATCAAACCTCCTGTATTTGACGGCTCTACGTCATTCAATGTTTTCAAGTTACAGTTCGAGACAGTGGCTTCTAGAAATTCGTGGAACGACAGCGACAAAGCGGTTGCACTACTTCTGGCATTGAAGGGCAGTGCTGCTGATGTTATACAGAGTATTCCTGTCGCTTCTAGAAACAACTATGAAGATGTTATTGCTGCACTGGAACGTAAGTACGGTGGCGAACATAAACGAAACATCTACCTTATGGAATTAAGGGGAAGAGTGCAGAGGGCAAACGAGACGTTGCAAGACTTTGCAGCTGAAGTGGAACGTTTGGTGCTAATGGCGTATCCAGGAGAGAATCACCCATTGGTGGACCGTATTAAAATCGAAACCTTTGTGAATGGCATACGTGACCCTGAGATTAAATGTGCAATATATGCGTCACCAAAAGCGTCATTTGCCGAAACCGTGTCGTTTGCCCTTGCCCAAGAGACGGCAAGAATAATTGTTAAGCCCCAGACCGCCAAGATTCGCCAACTGGAGACCGAATGTTGCGAACCCAAATCTCTCGTTAACTTGATCGAGGACGCCATGAGGCGGGTAATAGAAGAAACAAAGTTAGTAGGGATGACTAACCCCAGGGTTAGATGCTACAACTGCGATAAAGCAGGTCATATTGCGCGCGAATGCAGAGCTAAGCGCAAACGATCCAGGTCATCGTCACCACCTCCAACGAAAGATGGTAGAAGAGTGGCTCAACAGTCCACCAATGAGTCGCCGTTAAACAGAATCGAGCACAGAAAAGGCGGAAAACACGGTAATGCTGATGCCCTGTCTCGTCGACCATGCAAGGTAGAATGCAGGCAGTGCTCAAAGGCTGAGAATAAAGAGAATATCGTTGATGTCCGACAATTGCAGTTTGAGTCGGGTGAAGATTGGTCGACGGAACAACGAAGAGATCCCATTCTGGGCAAAATAATTTCGGCCATAGAAACGGGCAAGCGACTTAGTCGCAAAGAAATTACCTCCGAAAGCCCTCTTTTAAAATCCTATTGGGCCCAGTGGGACAGTCTACTTATAATAGATGGTTGCTTATATCGCAAATGGGAAAGTGAGGACGGTAAATCTCACCGGAACTTGATCGTCGTCCCAGACACCAAAATAAGAGATGTCTTGTCGGAGTTTCACGATGGGCCAAGCGGAGGACATCTTGGCATAGCAAAAACCGCTGAAAAGGTGAAGCAGAGATTCTACTGGGTCGGCTGTCAAAAATCCATTGCCGACTGGATAGCCAATTGTGAAAGGTGCATAAGAGCTAAAGGTCCAACACGGAAGAGTCGAGGCTACATGCAGCAGTATAATTCAGGAGCACCTTTTGAAAGAATCGCAATGGATGTAGCTGGACCGTTCCCAACAAGCGACTCTGGGAACCGGTATGTCTCAGAGGTCATGGATTACTTCAGCAAATGGCCAGAGGTTTATGCTATCCCAAATCAAGAAGCCAGGACAATTGTGAATGTGTTCAGCAAAAATTGGATTTGTCGCTATAGTGTTCCATCTGAGGTTCATTCCGATCAAGGTAGGAATTTTGAATCGGCGATCTTCAAGGAAATGTGTGACTCCTACGGAATCAAGAAACCCAAAACGACGTTCCTACATCTACAATCAGATGGCATGGTGGAAAGATTCAATCGCGCCCTGGAAGAACATCTACGGAAAGTGGTGGACAGTGGCCAATGAGACTGGGATGAGTATATTCCAAAGTTTTTTCTGGCTTATAGCCAAAGTTCTGTTCGGTAATGAAAATTAAAGCTACCTGGCCATTTGATATTCGGTGCTACCCCAAACGACGATGTGAACCAAGATGAAGACAGTCAAAACTCTTTTAGTAAAGTCCACGATGCAGTTCGCCATCGAATAAAAATGGTTAGCAACCGCATGAAGGCAAGGTACGATCGAGCGGCAAATACCGATGGGTTTCAAGATGGGCAACTGGTACTATTGTTCAACCCACAACGAAAGAAAGGACTATGCCCCAAATTGCAAACGTACTGGGAAGGACCCTACAAGATTGTCACGAAAATAAATGATGTGGGTTATCGCATCCAGAGGAGCGACAGTCCCAGGTCGAAGATGAAAGTTGTACATTTGGAGCGGCTGGCCCCCTACGGAACGGGAACTGTGCCTATTCGGGACGAACAGGCTTAAGCGGGGGCAATGTTACGAATATAACTTTAGATTTAAGTTAATTTAGATGAATTCCGTTAATTTAAGAATTTGAATTGTAACGTAAATTTCTACTACGCAGTTTATTCGAATAACTTCACAACAACAACTACTGTATAGATTTTTCTACATCCTTCCATTTCCTCTTTCATTTTCTATTTTGTTGTTGACGTACAATTCTTGTTAAACGTCATCATTGATGCTCGCTTAATTTTTTTTTACTCCCTCGCCTGTATATGTGTTGTTGTTATTGTTCACTCAATGTATGTTTGTATGTGTTTGTTGCATTGGTAGATTGTTCGAAATCTAGGTGTTACCAGATCGTCTAGAAACTTCTGTAGCGACAGGCAGGGCTCATATAAATAGGGGGAATGGAAAGGCAGTTAGTCAGTTGTGAATCAGATCGCGAATTGAAACAGTCAAGTAACGTAAAGCTGTAAAGTAACGTGCAAAGTAAAGTTGTGTCAATAAAATCATTGTAATAATCGTAATCAGAAAGAACCCGCGTTTTATTTAGTACGAACTGTATTGGGAAATAAAACAACGTCTACACGGAATTAAGTAAAATCCAAGAACGTAACAATATATATATATATATATATATAAACGAAATGAAAACCGAAATGACACAGAATTAGAAGATGGAACGAATTTTATAAGAGAAATTAGAGGAGGGAAAAACCACCGTAAATATTGCAAAATTGAAGCAATAAAAATTGACCAAGAACATATAGAAAGTAAGACAACAGGCCACAAATACTATAAGACCCATGTTAGACCGAATAAAA
Source organism: Musca vetustissima (assembly GCF_032173495.1). NCBI lineage: Eukaryota > Metazoa > Arthropoda > Insecta > Diptera > Muscidae > Musca > Musca vetustissima. Next base: position 7,630 of record NW_026882249.1, read on the forward strand.
AATACCAAAATAAAGACAACCCCACTATTACCGCAAATAACTAATTTTCCTTTACTTCTAGGCAATGGACCGATTACTAATACCGACTTTGATTGCGATTATTACGGCTCAAAAAATACATATACACGACCTAACCCACCTGACCAAGAAAAATAGTACACATAATCAACTTAACGGAATATGAACAAACACTAGACCTCATACCAAGAAACATAAAAATAATGAGTAAAAGTAATTTTGACCCTAAACCTGTAAGTAAGAACGAATCCATGATAGAATAATTGATGGGAACCCCATTAAATCAAGTACAATTCATGTACAATTGTGTCAAAAGCTTTACTGAAATCAGTGTACATAACATCAGTTTGAAATTTTTTTAGTAATCCACTATGTACTTGACAAGTGAGTTCTAATAAATTTGTCAAAGTCGATGTACCCTTTATTCTACGTGAGACCAGAAGCTCAAAAAGTTTAGGAATTGCACTCAGTTTAGCAATGCCTCTATAATTTTCAATTGTACGTCTACTTTCAGACTTATGAAAAATAAGCTTGATCTCAAAATAAGTGGGAAATATCCTAATGTCAATGATTCATTGAATATAATTGTTGTGGGTCGATAAAGCTCGTACGCACATGTTTTAAAATAAAAGTCGGCACACCATCTGGACCTGGTGAGTTGCAGCATTTCAATGACAATAAGCCATTTAGAATTTCATCCTCTGTGAAACTAATATTAAGTTTATGAATATTATACGAGTAATTATCTGCAAATATATCAGCTATTTCATTAGAATCACAAGACTCTCTACAACCAAGTTCCCTAGTAGTAGGAAATCCCCGTACCATTCTTTTTAAATTTACGAATTTATAAAAGTTTTTACGGTTTTTATGGAGACTATTTCGCATCATGATTAAGTAATCAGAATAACATCTTGAATTTCCAATTTGTATATATTTCTTGCTTTTGCATAATAGGTGAAGTTTGAAGTTGAATTAAATTTTAAATACAACCTACTTTGTAAGTTGCGCAGACTCCTAAGGTAAGGGGTAAACCGATCTGGACCCATTTCTGAGCACAATTTTAATATAGGGACTGAGATATGCACTGCATCATTAAATACTTTGTAATAGGAAGAAATAAAAGAATCAACGTCAGTGTTAAATTCAGGAAACCAATAAATATTGGATAATGTAGAACGCAACAGATTTACATTGGTATTATCAAAGTTTAGTTTACGTGACTTTTTTTGTAATACAGTTTTAATAGCTGAGGTATTTAGTTCAACGTTTACCATAAGGGTAGGGGATGATGCATATCTTCAGGTTCTGACAATGGAGGAATTGAACATACTGCAGAATTTAAAGTCGAAAAAACACTAAATCTAAAATGTTGCCTTCTGTATTGTAAATGTTATTTATTTGATAGAGACAACATAACATATCTGTGGACAGTCCATAATCCGCTATATTATCACCTGAGACCCATGTTAATGTCGGTAAATCAAAATCGCCTAGGCAAATCAGTTCACAGTTTGAAGAATGCCGTAGTGTAACTTCCTTTATAAATTCAGAATGTTTAACATAAATGCAAATATAGGAACACGTTATGACGAAGGAATAATTTATATATGTTAATTTTACACAAACAATTTTAACATGAGAGTAATCATTGAAAATAATGCGCTCTGATGCAATGGAATTATGGACAGCAATGATTACTCCTCAACCAATTTTATTTAATCCGTCTTTTCTGTATACTTGATACTGATCAGAAAAAATGTCAGTGTCACGGATCTCTGGTTTCAACCAAGTTTTCGTGAAAACAAGAATTTTGAAATCACAGCCAAAAGATTTTATGTAAATATTCTTAAGTTTAGTATTTAGACCTCGAACCTTTAGGTATATCAAGGAAAGGGAACTTATTAGTTTTTTGAAGTGGATGCGACTGAAGGAATTACTACAGGGTTGTTAATATTAGTTCTTTCTCGGTATATAAACTCTTTAACAGTATATAAACTCTCTTGAGCTAGTATTTCAACCGAATTCGCTGTAATTTGGTATTTAGGGGTAATATTCGCCACCTTTTTTTTATTGAAATACGTAGCTGATTAGTTCCGTGTGTAGGAGTTGTCCCCATATAGGCGTATACTACCATAGTACTCCAAACAGTCAGTTCTATCCTACAAATTATGGAATTCTAAGACGATTTAGCCATCCGTTGTAATCATTCCGCTTTCTAAGGAAATCGCGAACCTGGCGATAATGAAATATATATACCCCATGTAATTATACCCCATGAAGGGAAGAATTGAGACACAATCAAAAAATATTTGATTCGAAATTGACATATTTCGGTCATTAATTAGGCATAGCCCTCATATTATTATAAACCTCAAATATTCGCTAATTCCTACACTATGTAATCTAAATTGCAGTACATTGAGGGTTTTCATTAAGTTACTCAAATTTGTATTTGGTGTACATAATGGTTTACATAAACCGTTTTGTAGAATCATCGCTATACGTTCACTCTTTGGTATGTCCCTTTATTTTCATTCCAAGTATCTGTCAGTACACCTATGGGGGAGGGTATTCAAAGTTCGGTTCTGTCGAACTTAACGCTTTTCCCTTGTTATTCCTTCTTTCCCTATTCTTTTTTAACTTTGGACTGTTGGAATTTGAATAAAAATACTAACAACAAGAGGAATATTATTTTTGAAACGAAATTTTGACACCAACAACTATCACTGGGTGATTCGCTGCACTTTTTTTGTTTATTTTTTACAGTATTCTCGCTAAATGAGAATATGCAATGTAGTTAATCATGAAGATAATAACAAAAACAATGCGTGTCGGTGTTGTAATACGGCGTTGTATATTTATGGCATATCACTTGTTTATATATATTTTGTACGTTTATATCTATTTTGTACGTCGTTCAAAATTTCGTGTCACTCTGACAAACATGAGGAGCTTGGTGCGACATTTACTTAAAATCGGACGGAAATAAATATGGAAACCATATCCAAGTCCGAACCGATTTCAACGTTGAAGGTAATACTACTTCAGTACGTCTTGTGCATTTTGGTCATATTTTTGCCTCTGGTGGATCATTTACTTAAAATCACACGAAAATATATATGGGAGATATAACCAAATCTGAAACGATTTCAACGACACTTGCTACTCGTCAGGCTATACCAATTTCAACGTCCAAAATTATGTACCTATATGGAGCTGTATCTAAATCAGAACCGATTTTAACGAAATTATTTTTGGACCTTGGACCTGATAATCGCACGAAACTTTATTTGGGAGCTATATCTAAATGTGAACCGACTTCACAATTTTAATAGGGTTCGTCTTTGGTCAAATAGATGAGCAGTACAAAATTTCATTCAATTAGGGTCATAAATGCGACCTGTTCTTCGTTTACAATTTAACATGGGCAGACAGAAGACGAACGTGCATAAATCGACTCAGAAAGTGATTATATGCATATTCTTAAAAGGAACCATAGGTCTATATTGTTTCCTTTTGCCTGTTACAAACATATGCACAAAGACATAATACCCTGTACCACAGTGTGGTGAAGAGTATACAAACCCTGGCGTATGCTCACTAATATTGATGGTACTCACCTTAAACAATATTATGTGAATTTTGTAATTGATGAGCGATGATAGATGGATGGATTGTTGATGTTTTGTTAATACTCTGTTGTATGTGATGCTGACGGAGTCTGGTCATCTTAAGAAAAACATTACAAAAAACACCAATTACCGGGGAAACCTTTGGAATTCGATTCGGCTCGAATGGATAAATGTTTGCGAAGTCAATAAAAGAAATGAAACCAAAGAAAATAACACAAAAGTGTTTTAGTTTTTCCAAATAAAATATTTGGTTGGGGAAAAAGAAATCCATTTTTTCGGCAGATGACTGTACTGATAGATTTCTCGTAAAGTATCAATCGATTTATGCTCGTTGGAAAGATGACATTTCGCAATAAAAAAATCGGACATTTCGAAGAATGTTAAACAAAGTCCTATTTATTTTTCCCCAAACTAATATTAATAATTTTTTTTATTGAATATTGTCCGGATAAACCATATTTTACCATAAAAACGTTCAGAATATGAACTTGAGTACAAAAATCCAATGACGATGTTGTGATGTGGACGAATATACAAAAGCAAGTTGTTATGTGGATGAATATCCAAAAACAAGTGATCGCTTGTTGTTGCAAGGTGGCGCTCTCTTGTTGTTAACTAGTTAGAATTTGACATCATTCACTTTGAGTGAAAACATAAACTTGTATTTTTGATATTGATGTACAAATTCTAATGACAGGAAAAATTAATTTTAAATATTGGAAAATAATTATTAATTAATCCTTAATGGCCAATGTTGTCCACAGACAACAAAATGTTTTAGAACTTATATTAAATACGCGGCAAGTAAATATGTTAAGAGCTGATTATGGACAACACATTACAAAAGAAAAATCTAAAAACATAAAATTGTTGGTCAAGTTATACGCTTTTCAATACATAGATGCGTGCAAAAATATGTACAGTACAAAATTGTGTACACAGTCCAAAATATCTATTCGAAATATACAAATTGTACCCTCTAAATTGCATTTTAAATGAAACAGAAACTTTCAAAAACAGCAATGGAACCCCTGTTAAGAACATCATCACCAACACAAACTCAGAACCGCCATCAGGTCTGCTATCACAATTAAACAGCAAATCGAAACAAGCTATGATATAGACATTGTTTCGGTATATCGTTTAACAAGAAAAATGGAAAGTAAAAAATTTAATACACCGAAATTATTAAAATCGGCATCATATACCATAGCGTACCCACAGAGATATTTATGTGTGGAATAAAAATGTCCCCATAACTGTATGTGCCGCAGGTATGTCTGTGTTTAAACTGCGGTCGACTAGGACATATAACAGACCGTTGCTATTCAACAAAAAATGTCTATATTGTGGAAAATTATTAATATGTCCTAATCAATGTAAAGTACCAAAGTGTCAAGACTGTCTATCGACAACAAAGTGCAAAGATACATACTTTGCAACAACTTCGATCACTACTCAACAGACCAAAAACAATGCCCAAAATGGAAATCAGAAAAAAATATAAGCGGTATAATGGATCTTTCCAATCTTTCGAGAAGGGAGGTCTTTCAGAAGTACCCGCACCCCAATTAAACCCACCCAAGCCCACGTTCAAACAGGCAAACTTCTCTAAAGTAACAGAATTAAAAAAAGCTTAACAAACTTTTGCAAAGAAATGTCAAAAATACTAACCTCGCTTAATAGTACCGAAGGACTAAACATTCTAAAAAGCTTTCAACAATCAATACTTCCATCAGTAACAACCAGCCCTCTTGTGAAAAATATCAACGCAGTCTGAAAAATACAGAATAAATAATATGAATTTTCTACAACACAGCATACAAAGTTTACCAAAAAATAAAAATTTTCTCGATTTTTACCCTAAAACGTTACAAATAGACATTTGCTTTCTAAGTGTAATATTTAATATTGACGAAAGTCAAAACTTATCTTCCATACAAAACCACCAAATAGTGTCGAAAAAAGAAGTGATAATTATGGTGGTGTAGCCATAGTTTTTAAAAGAAATATAAAGTACAAAAAGATACCATTTAAAATCCCTCTTTTTTTTCTCGATCGTTCACGCGCCACTCTTTCCCGCCCCTGCCGACCGAGGGGGCTACCTCCTCATAACGAGAGGAGCACGTACACCCCATAGTCCGGACTATGGAGGGATATGATGGTATGAAAACTACCGGCTACAAACAATTTCAGCCGGTCATATATGTATTTACTACGAACAAGGACAAAAGAACTACATACGAAGGATTGCATTTTTTATGGCATCTACAGAGTCGTAAAATGGTATACAATTATAAAGCTTATTATAAACCTCACATATAGCACGAAAGGGATCATTTAATTCATAATTAGATTTAGCTAAAGAAAGTTTAAGTGGAATGTAGTTACGCGTGTTACGTGGAGGTACATTTAATTTTATTTCTCCAATTAAAAAACTCGAAGCTATATTGCCTCTTAAAAGTTTAGTAATAAAAATTACGCGGAGCATTAAACGTCTTCTCTCAAGAGTTGGGAGATCTATAAGTTTCAATCTATTTTCATAAGGCGGGAGAGCTAAATCTGTATTCCATGGTAAACCTCTAAGAGCAAAAAGAAGAAATTGTTTTTGAACGGATTCTATTTTGTCAGAATAACATTTGTAGAGAGGACTCCAAAGTACGCAACAGTATTCCAAGGTAGGTCGAACAAGAGTTACAAAGAGACGTTTGGTCACGTAGGGATCATCAAACTCTTTAGACCAACGTTTTATAAAGCCTAACAACGACTTCGCTTTATTAACACAAGCCTCAATATGTAAGTGGAAACGAAGTCTATTATCTAGAATAACACCAAGATCAACAAAGGAGTCTACATTTTCTATTGTGTACGATCCTATTGAGTAATTACAAGACACATGTCGTGTTCTAAAGAAAGATAGTTTTTTGCATTTCTTGAGATTGAGAGACATGCCGTTGAAACTACACCAATTTGCAAGGGAATGCAGATCATTTTGTAAATAAATATATTGATTTGAAGAATTAAGATTTGAGAAAAGTTTAACATCATCAGCAAACATTAGCACTCTTGACGTTGTAATAGCTGATGGGAGGTCATTTAAGTACAGAACAAATAAAACAGGACCTAAGTGACTGCCTTGTGGAACACCAGAAGTAACAGTTATGTTCTTAGAGAAAATTTCATTAAATATTACTTTTTGTGTACGGTGTTGTAGGTATGAAGTTATCCATTTTAAGAATAATGATGGAAAACCCATGATGTCCAATTTATACAATAATAGGTGATGTGCTAGAGTGTCAAACGCTTTACTGAAGTCAGTGTAAATGACATCTGTTTGAAGTTTATTCACAAAACCATTATGGACGTAACATGTTAGCTCTAATAGATTAGTTAATGTTGACCTCCCAGTTAAGAAACCATGTTGACATGGAGATATTAGAGGGGCAACAATGTGGGATAACCTACGTGTTACAAGTAATTCAAATAACTTGGGGATAGCACTTAATTTCGCAATTCCTCTATAATTTTCAATGTTACTTCTACTACCAGATTTGTGAAGGGGAATTATAAAACTGGATCTCCAAAAATAAGGGAAATAACCAGAAGACAACGACGCATTAAATATATTAGTAAGAGGAATATATAATTCATGATTTAAGGATATATTCGGGAACACCATCCGGACCAGGTGATTTAGAGTTATTTAACGATTTCAGTCCATTTAAGACTTCATCTTCCGTGAGAGTAATAGGGAGGAAGTTATTTAATTTGTTAATATTGTAGTTGTAGGATGAATTTGTAGAGTATGTTGAGTAGGTACTTTGAAAAAAATCTGCAAACATATCAGATATTTCTTTAATATCAGATGATTCTCTACAGCCGAAATTCATACTGCTAGGAAATTCCCGTACTTTACGTTTAGAATTTACAAAGTTATAAAAATTTTTGGGGTTATTATGAAGACTATTACACATTTTATTTATGTAGCTTGCGTAACTTCTAGAGTTTTCATAGTTATAGGAATTTCGGGCTTTTAAATAATTTACGTAATTCACTGTAGAGTTGCATTTTTTAAATTTTTTATATAGCCTACTTTTAGAATTTTTTAAACGTTTTAGATATGGGTTGGACCACGCCGGACCTCTATCGATGGTATATTTTTGAATGGGGACAGATATTGAAAGTGCATCATTTAAGAGTTTATAAAAGCATGAAATTTTATTATCAATACTACCCTTACTGAACCAATTAATGCTTGATAACGTTTCTTGAAGCAATACTAAATTTGCTTTAGCAAAGTTTAATTTTTTTATTTTACAAGTTTTTGAGGCGACATTCGTTAATTGATTGTATTCCAAATTAATACTCAAAGTTGGGTGGTAATTATCTTCTGGTTCCACAAAAGGCAAACACCTACAGAGGGAAACATTTGAAGTTGTAGTGAAGACTAAATCCAGAATTTTATCTTTAACGTTTCGGATGCTGTTAATTTGAAATAAACATAGGTCATAAATATACTCCCATAACATATCCATGCCAGTAGATGCAACAGGTATATAATCAATATAATGTTCACCCCTGATCCATGTAATGTTAGGCAGGTTAAAGTCACCTAGGCAAATCAATTCAGTATTTGTTGAATATGAGGATGTAATTTCCTTAATAATCTCAAAGTGTTTTAAGTAAATTTCTAGATTAGAATTTGGAGCAATGTAGGAGCAAGTTAATAAGATAGAAGAATTTGATATTTTTAATTTAATGCAGACTAATTCAATATCCGGATAAACCGGCATTGTGATGCGTTCTGAGGCAATGGAATTATGAATCTCTTTATATTATTATTTGTCAAACTACAAATCTGTCAAACAGTATAACCTTAGTGAAGTGTGTGACTATAAAAACTGATATCCTTTTTGGACAATCAACCAAATACCTTTATATGCGGCGATTTCAATGCCCGACATTCGGCGTATGGCGACAGTTTCGTTTCATAACGTGGAAAACCCATTAAAGAAATATTTGATCCCTCTAATTTTCGATGCCTAAATGATGGAAGCTACACTTTCAAAAAATTCACAAATAATTTGGGTTGATCGGTGCTGGATCTGTCCTTTACAAATTCAAATATATCTATACAGTGGAAGACTCTTAAAACCATGATCGGAGGAAGTCATCACCTCACAGTAATTTTGAACATAAATAGTATTGAAAACAAAGGGCAAACTTTTTTTTAGAAAAAAACAGCTTCTGAAAAACCTTGGCAAAATAAATATAAATGATGTACAATCTGCGATAAAATCGAAAATCAAAAAATTAACTTACACCGTAAAAGAAAACGCAACTCCAAAGATCTGGTGGTATTCTTATATAGAAAAACAATTCAGACTGCAACTAGCAGCACAGGAAGCATACGATTTGCACACCAATGATTAGAACTTTACATTAGAATCATTCTTATCGGTCCTAGAAAACAAAGGAAAACCTTTAGCTGCAGGATTAGACGGCATTACACATGAAATGATAAACCACCTTTCAATTTCTGCAAAGAAAAATCTTTTTGAAGCAATCAACTCTTTATGGAAGAAATGTGAAATTAGATAAGATTGGCGAAAAATCAAAATTGTTCCAATACCAAAAAACAAAGACCTGGAAATTCTCACAAATTTTAGACCAATAGCCCTTATATCAGTGCCCTTTAAAATTACTAACTGATGGTAAAGGAGCTCTTGCAAAAATATATTGATGAAAATAACATCATACATATACGCATACAGAAAGCATCTGTCTTCCTTAATGTGCATAAACAGATTACTATACAAAATCAATCACACAAAAACAAAGGAGAAAAAGCCATCATTCTGTCAATGGATATGGAAAAAGCCTATGACTTTGAATCTGCGAATAAAAATCTACAACAAAAAGCCACTGAATTCCAACAGCCACTATCACGTCTAAATTTAAAGTACAACACGGATAAAACAATAACAATAAAGATCCAAAAAAGATAGCATCCATCACCTCACAAGGTACAGCAATAAAATCAGTGAAAACCATCAAGTTTCTAGGTAGACACATAAAAAACAGTCTGTTTCAAAATAGACAAAATATTTGAAAAAACTCACTTCTTTTCAAAATTAAATGCTAAAAAGAAGTCTTGGTCTTACACCATCAACACCTGCACACATAATTTATGCGCTAGCTTTAACGCACCACCCGAACAACGCTGCCAATATCTTGCTGCAAATGAATTAATTAAAATCAAGTGTCATAATCCTGCATTTTACAGCAATATAACAAATAACCAAACCACAAAAACAGTTTGAGTTTAATTTACATGAAATTCAAACACATATTTGACAGTATTGTGGTCAATGAATCCGAACATCCAAGTAAAAATATCGACTTCCAAATGAATATGTTTAATGGTCCAAAAAACTCAGAACCTTTAGAGGAATTCTAAAAGAAAAAACATACAAATTACAAATCTCAGGTTATTCTATTCGGTCTACAGATGCCTCCGTTTCCAGCAATGCCACTGGACTCGCAGTTTGTCACATAACGAAGAACCAAACCTTTGTCTTCAAAATTGAGGAGAAACTGTCATCCCTTATGGGAGAATTACACGCCATAAACAAGGCCATTGTTATCATGTTAGAGGACGGAGCAAACAAAGCTGCTATTCTAACTGATACACCAAATACAAATTTCAGCAATCTGGCCGATATATTCTGTTGATTACAACAGACGGACGTATTAGAATTTTAACCTGATCAAATATATATATATATATATACTATGGTGGAGGGTATAAAAACTCTAACCAATATTTCAGTCACAAACCGTTGGTCCCGGATCAAGAATACTTTATTGGATCGGAAATGAATATTTCGATTAGCTACAAACAAAATTAATATACCGTCCATACTATGGTGGAGGGTATAAAAACTCTAACAAATATTCCAGTGAGTCATAACAACAACTACAATTGTTTGCCTGTTTATTTACACACACTCACGCATACTTATATCGCAATTTCGAGCGCCCCCTGATCCATGTAATGTTAGGCAGGTTAAAGTCACCTAGGCAAATCAATTCAGTATTTGTTGAATATGAGGATGTAATTTCCTTAATAATCTCAAAGTGTTTTAAGTAAATTTCTAGATTAGAATTTGGAGCAATGTAGGAGCAAGTTAATAAGATAGAAGAATTTGATATTTTTAATTTAATGCAGACTAATTCAATATCCGGATAAACCGGCATTGTGATGCGTTCTGAGGCAATGGAATTATGAATCTCTTTATATTATTATTTGTCAAACTACAAATCTGTCAAACAGTATAACCTTAGTGAAGTGTGTGACTATAAAAACTGATATCCTTTTTGGACAATCAACCAAATACCTTTATATGCGGCGATTTCAATGCCCGACATTCGGCGTATGGCGACAGTTTCGTTTCATAACGTGGAAAACCCATTAAAGAAATATTTGATCCCTCTAATTTTCGATGCCTAAATGATGGAAGCTACACTTTCAAAAAATTCACAAATAATTTGGGTTGATCGGTGCTGGATCTGTCCTTTACAAATTCAAATATATCTATACAGTGGAAGACTCTTAAAACCATGATCGGAGGAAGTCATCACCTCACAGTAATTTTGAACATAAATAGTATTGAAAACAAAGGGCAAACTTTTTTTTAGAAAAAAACAGCTTCTGAAAAACCTTGGCAAAATAAATATAAATGATGTACAATCTGCGATAAAATCGAAAATCAAAAAATTAACTTACACCGTAAAAGAAAACGCAACTCCAAAGATCTGGTGGTATTCTTATATAGAAAAACAATTCAGACTGCAACTAGCAGCACAGGAAGCATACGATTTGCACACCAATGATTAGAACTTTACATTAGAATCATTCTTATCGGTCCTAGAAAACAAAGGAAAACCTTTAGCTGCAGGATTAGACGGCATTACACATGAAATGATAAACCACCTTTCAATTTCTGCAAAGAAAAATCTTTTTGAAGCAATCAACTCTTTATGGAAGAAATGTGAAATTAGATAAGATTGGCGAAAAATCAAAATTGTTCCAATACCAAAAAACAAAGACCTGGAAATTCTCACAAATTTTAGACCAATAGCCCTTATATCAGTGCCCTTTAAAATTACTAACTGATGGTAAAGGAGCTCTTGCAAAAATATATTGATGAAAATAACATCATACATATACGCATACAGAAAGCATCTGTCTTCCTTAATGTGCATAAACAGATTACTATACAAAATCAATCACACAAAAACAAAGGAGAAAAAGCCATCATTCTGTCAATGGATATGGAAAAAGCCTATGACTTTGAATCTGCGAATAAAAATCTACAACAAAAAGCCACTGAATTCCAACAGCCACTATCACGTCTAAATTTAAAGTACAACACGGATAAAACAATAACAATAAAGATCCAAAAAAGATAGCATCCATCACCTCACAAGGTACAGCAATAAAATCAGTGAAAACCATCAAGTTTCTAGGTAGACACATAAAAAACAGTCTGTTTCAAAATAGACAAAATATTTGAAAAAACTCACTTCTTTTCAAAATTAAATGCTAAAAAGAAGTCTTGGTCTTACACCATCAACACCTGCACACATAATTTATGCGCTAGCTTTAACGCACCACCCGAACAACGCTGCCAATATCTTGCTGCAAATGAATTAATTAAAATCAAGTGTCATAATCCTGCATTTTACAGCAATATAACAAATAACCAAACCACAAAAACAGTTTGAGTTTAATTTACATGAAATTCAAACACATATTTGACAGTATTGTGGTCAATGAATCCGAACATCCAAGTAAAAATATCGACTTCCAAATGAATATGTTTAATGGTCCAAAAAACTCAGAACCTTTAGAGGAATTCTAAAAGAAAAAACATACAAATTACAAATCTCAGGTTATTCTATTCGGTCTACAGATGCCTCCGTTTCCAGCAATGCCACTGGACTCGCAGTTTGTCACATAACGAAGAACCAAACCTTTGTCTTCAAAATTGAGGAGAAACTGTCATCCCTTATGGGAGAATTACACGCCATAAACAAGGCCATTGTTATCATGTTAGAGGACGGAGCAAACAAAGCTGCTATTCTAACTGATACACCAAATACAAATTTCAGCAATCTGGCCGATATATTCTGTTGATTACAACAGACGGACGTATTAGAATTTTAACCTGATCAAATATATATATATATATATATACTATGGTGGAGGGTATAAAAACTCTAACCAATATTTCAGTCACAAACCGTTGGTCCCGGATCAAGAATACTTTATTGGATCGGAAATGAATATTTCGATTAGCTACAAACAAAATTAATATACCGTCCATACTATGGTGGAGGGTATAAAAACTCTAACAAATATTCCAGTGAGTCATAACAACAACTACAATTGTTTGCCTGTTTATTTACACACACTCACGCATACTTATATCGCAATTTCGAGCGCCGGTTAGTATGTCAATATACGAAGGCCGGTGAAAAAGTTTAGTTAACTAACAAAAAAAAAAAAAAAATCGTGAATTTTGGAAAAAAAATTTAAGATTTCGAAAATTAATTCCTTAGGTCGACCTGCGGTGCACATTTAATAAACAATACAATTTCAACATTTTCATTGATTTTAACTATTACGATATAACATTCGAATATAATTTTTATGATTAAAATTTTTCTGGAAAAAATTGTTTTTATTGGACCTTGCAGTGCATTTTACAGTCCATGCATCCAACATTCGGTCAACATTTTTTGGGAATTTAGAAGTTTTCCTTTTTTCAAATATTTTTGGTAATTTTTTTCTAAATTGGTAGTTTTTCTTACGGAATAAAGTAATTAATGTATTATTAATATTATTTACCACACAGAGAAACATTTTGTGATTTTTATATACACTGTAAAAAATTCGGTTGACTATTTTTTTACAGATTTTTTAGTTTTTATTCTATTTTTCGATACAATAAGAAAGAAATTTAAAAATTTTCCCAATATATCTGATTTTTTGAAAATATTGTTTTTTTTTCTCATTGGTTTTCTTTGAAATCTTTTGTTTGCATGTTGAGATTTAGTATGCTAATATAGAATTTCGTGAAGGATATTGACTTTTTTCAAGTTTTATTCAATTTCAATCTGGTTGAACGAAATTTTTAATATTTTCTATTGTTTGAGGTTGAGAGCTCATATATAATTTTCCCACAATACTTTACTAGATTTCTTCATTCGAGCTGCTGATGTTCTGATCAAATTCGATGATAATCGCACTCGAAATTCAGGCTGCTGAAGTTATAGAAATGTGGTCTAAATCGAATGAAATGTTTTAAAAATCCCTTACCCACTCGTGAAGATTGTTATGCAAATAAGTTTCCGGGACTTACTTTCCGTCATTATTATATATAATAGTTTAAATTATATTGAGATATGTCATTTAATAAAGAAAACAGGTGTTGAAGGTAGTTTCAGCATTGCATGGAAGGATCTTAAGGCAACATATGATAATGTTCGGTAATGTTCATATTCCGGTGATTGAAAATGAGACAAGCTCAGAGTTTAAAAATATTGAAAGAGCTATAAATGGGTGTATATCTCCTATGAGGATCTACGAAGTTTCTACGAACGATTGGGATCCCATACTTGTATGTATTTGCATACAAAGTTTGTCTAAAATTACAGTTACGTTATGGGAACAAACGGTATTGCCATCTTAGAAAGATTTAGATAGCTTTCTTTCTTAGGTGTCTGAAAGATATTTGTGGCATTGACTCCTCTACAAACGATGAAAAAAATGTTCGGTCCCATTTCTTCAATTCGGTCCCTTCCAATCCAGCAAGTACTTTTACGAATTAATTCTGTGTGTTATACCCTAACGTAGTGCATCCATTGCGTTTGTGACCCGATTTTCTAAAATTAGTAGTTGAGGGTCGTTATTCGGAACTTCGACGATATAATTGCTGCTTGTTTGTTTACCTGTCGGACATGAAGTAAGAAATTCTATAAGCAAGCATAGTTGTGGTAATTGTATAAGCAAGCATAGTTGTGGCATAACACGCTTCTTCATCGTGAAATCTCCAGTCCTTCAGTCACAACATCTTTCAAAATTTGCTTCAGCCCCACACTCATCGCCCACTACTAGTTCAAATAACCCAACAACCTAGCCTATTTTAACTTCTGGTACTACGAGTAGACAGATATTTCATGTTTCCCATAATAGGAGTGTCTTATTAGGAACAGCTATTGTGCACATTATACACAATAGTGTCACATATCCTGTTCGAGCTCTTTTTATCGACACTACGTCTGAAGCTACCTTCATTGTCGAAACACTACAGCGCCAACTAGGCATATCAACTCAGTTTACAATACCTAGGATTAAATCAGACTTTTTCCATTACTTCTAGAAAAATGTGTTCCACTAGCATTGGCCCCCCAATGCACTATAGGTCAAACACACCATTTTACTGGCCGAAAGTCGAATTTCACACATTGTCTTATGACTTTTTTTGCGTTACAATCTAGTAAGGAACACATCAAAACAAATAAAAATGAATTTTGTGTTTGCATAATCACTTATACCATTACATAGCAAGCTGTCAAACATGAAATATTAAAATATCACAAAAATTGTCTTAATTTGGTATGTAACTTGTAAAGGTTTAAAGTGGAAATAAAATAAAAGTTTATTATAAGTAAAGAATTAATAAGAAAGTATTCGATATTGTTTATCATTAAATGTATCTGTATATATGTGAATGTGTAAAAATAGTATTAAAACAAGCGTAACTTTAGATGGATAGCAAAATTTTCAATACTTTGAGGTTATGAGAGCATAAAATCCATGGGCAACGTTTGGCAACTGAAGTAAAAATTGATATTTGTTTATTGAACCGTCCCTAATCTAAATAACCTAATGTGGTTTTGCGGATTTGTGCGGGTTTTTTAATTATAACCGTTTTTGTTTGTTAAACCATTTACCAAAATACTGATTAACTTGAAATCTGGGGTGGCATAACCCAGACATTAAAAAAACATATGTTGTGTATGAATATATTACTTGTTTTATTGTTGTCGATATAATTTCCATTGCACTAGGGGTCAAATATAAAAATTCTTAATCGTTACAATCAAGTAAGAAACACACCAAAGCAAAGACAAATTAATTTTCTTTTTGCATAACCAATTATACCGTTACACGGGTACAAACCGTACAAATACAAATCGGAGAACAAAAAAGTATTTGTATTACTTTTAAATTGTATTTAACAGTCATTGATGGAAAGGTGTTGAATATTTTGACAGGTACTAAATCTACTCAAGCTTGTCCTATTTGTGGAGCAAAACCTAAACAATTCATGAGCGTTTCAAATTACACCTCCGACGTATTTCGCCCTAAAAAATCAAATCTAAACTATGGCATTAGCCCATTACATTGCTGGATTAGGTTTTTCGAATTTATACTTCATGTTGGATACAAATCTGAAGTAAAAAAGTGGCAAATTCGAAATGAAAATGACAAATTGCATGTTAAAAACCGGACTAAAGACATACAATCCGCATTTTGGGAAAAGCTTGGACTCCGTGTCGATAAACTTAAAGTTGGTGGATATGGCAGCACAAACGACGGGAACACTGCACGAGCCTTTGAATATCACGAAACATTCTCTGAAATAACTGGAGTAGACGTAAACCTTATATTCAGCCTCAAAATAATTTTAATTGCATTATCATATCAGCTGCCATTAGATTTAAACATATTTCGAAGCTATTGTTATGAAACAGCTGATGTAATATTGGGGAAATATTCTTGGCTGCCCATGACTGCTACTGTCCAAAAGGTACTAATTCATTCAACACAGATAATGGAAAATTGTGTACTTCCATTAGGGGTTCTTGGAGAAGATGCTGCTGAAGCAAGGCATAAATTGTATAAAGCCGATAGGTTACACCACGCTCGTAAGAGCAGTCGAATGAATAATATCTTAGATATATTTACCAGAGCCCTGGATACATCAGATCCTCTAATATCATCAATGAGCTTAAAGAAGCGCATGCAGCAGCGAAAACGGTTAGAGCTTCCACGGGAAGTTATTGAAATATGAAAATCCTATTGATGAATTGGACGGTGAAGATAGATCACATGATGAGAGCGATGAGTTTATTTAAATAATATATATAATAATCACAGACGTAGCAAAGGAGAGGGTTGGGCTTAGTGCTCGACACTCCCGAAGTGTTTTTTACATTAATTTTAATTTTTGGTATTAACAGAAGTATTTTCATTTTTTCACCAAAACCAAAGCACCACTCCCCCCTCCCCCTTAAAACACTGCATACGCCCATGTATGTAATGATTTGATGTATTCACAATAATATATGTATATATATATTTATATTTATAAAATCTTATTAAATATATGAATTAAATGATTTTTGCCCCCAAAGGGTTAAAAATTATAACTTAAAGGCTTAATTTCTAAAAAAAAATTGTTCCGTTTGTCTTCCAAAAGATTAATAAAGCTTTTGTAATTGAAATACAATATTGTTTTCTATTTTATGACTTTTGGCCACAAAATTTGTCAGTTTGACCTATAGTGCGATGGATAAATCGTCTTAGAATTCCATAATTTGTAGGATAAAACTAACTATTTCGAGTAATGACTATCCTCTATACTATGGTAGTATACGCCTAAATGGGGACAACCCCTACACACGGAACTAATCAGCTAACTATGTATTTTAATATAAGAGGTTTATAGGTTTTTTTAATATAAGAGGTTTATAGGATTATCAAGGGTTCAAATGTGTCAATTCTGTTTATTTGGAGTCCCTGGACCACGAAAATATCTTTAGTTTTTCTGGCTCACTTCGAAAATTAATTTTTTAACGTAGAGAAAAACGTGGTTTTATAGATTTTCAATTTGAAACTGGAATAACTTCCTTTATTTCTAACGGGTTTATATTATTTGGAAAATCGGTTGAGGATTGGCTGAGTTACTGTGGATGAAATGTGAAAAAATGCGCATAAAAAGTCAAAATTATTTTTTCTTCGGACTGTACGATGAAAATAAGATATCAAGCCGTATAAATTTTATTATATTATTATACTAGCAGACCCGGCAAATGTTGTTTTGTCGTATCAGAGATGCATCAATTTAGGTGTGGTAAAAATTGACGAATTCATGAAAAATACGTTTCATAAATTATTTACCATTTAATTTATTCCACCAAACATTTTTCAGGAGAAGGTCAAGTTTTGATCTAACTACTCTTTTCTGAAAATATACTTTAGTATGGATAGCGTACTTACTATTCCTATTTTGATCACATACGATTCATAAGTTCTTTACATCATCAAAATTGGTGCAGACGTTCTTGAGTTATAAAAGCTGTAAATAACACAACATTCGATTACCCCAATCTCCGACTTTTTTATGTTTTTCTCAAAAGTTTCGTTAGTAAAACTCTTCCCACTGCAATTAAAAACAACCATAAGAAAATGTGAGTAAAATTGGTGCAGTCGATATAAATGGAAACATTTTTCACATCATGAAAAATATATTTGAGGAACAATAAAGGTACATATAAGTTAGACACCTAGAGCATCTAATGCGCAATTGTTTCCATATAGGATTCGAATTTATATGTATACTTCCCGAATATAAGAATCATTTCAATAATACCTTCCATATCTAGCTAAATCGCTGAGGTATTTGTAATCATTTGTAGCGATTATTGAACATTTGAAATGGACATTTTGGTATATCCTACTCATAACATACTTATGTATTTTTAAGGAACGACTGGACCGATTTGCCTACAATTATGTGAATCATATACCATAATGCCATGTACAGACGAGCGTTGTTCGCTCTCTCATTCTTTGTTCGACCCTTAATTATGAAGTAATTACTTAGTTCCCCATACAAAATTGTCTGAGCGAACACCAACTTTTGTACGTTGTTCAATTCGAATCACTCTCTGAATCACCAAGAAATTTGTCCCATCCCTAACAACTGAGAGCATGTATCGAAAATAAATTAATTTTGACAGCTTGAAAATATTTATAAAACTTTCAAACTTTTTTAGTAATATTGAAAATGATGAATGAAAAGAATGAAAAATTGTCTAGTTTTTATATATGCAGCAGGATGTAAATTTTGTTATCTACATAATGCAATGTGAATTTCTTTCCCATGTACAAAACAAGAAACCAATTTGGGGACACTCAAACAAAAAATTCTCAAAATTTTTATATGTGACATTTGAATTTGAAAAATATAAAAATGTATGAAAACACCAATGTTTTCAGAAAAAATGGAAAACATGAATTAAAAGTAAATAGACATGGGTTCATACTATAGTCAGGAGAAAGAGAATTAATTTTTCTATTATAATCCATATGTGATTCATGTAAATATGTTAGAATTTTGGCGTAAAACAAGAAACAAAAAGTTTGAAATAAAAAACTCTAATGACATGAATTAGGAATAGTGTTGTATGAACGGGTTAAGTCATGTACGTAATTCTGAGAACGAACTACGTTGTTCGAATGCCCGTCAGAACATGGCATAAAGTGATACTATACCGACAATTTACAAAGAAGTTCCTTACTCTACATTAAATACCGAATTAAAGGCAATTTATAGGGTATTTGTTACTACTTTCAAAATACCTAAAATCAGACTATTCAAAATATGGACCAAAGGAGTCTTAAAAACGCACAATAATGACAATCCAAATTTTCTATGTTATAAAACCAACACATGGCGTATACCCCACACGATATCTGAAACATTGGGTAAAACTTGATTTGAATTAGGAATTTAAGCCAGCTATATTTGTGAAAAAATTTCAATACATAAACATACGTTGTTATATTTAGGATATACAAAAATGTCAATTTAAAATGTTCAATAATCGCTACAAAAACTAACAAATACCTCAACAATTTAGCTAGCTATGGAAAGTATTATTGAAAATGTTCTTATATTCGGGAAGTATATCTATATAAATTCGAATCCTACATGGAGACAATTGCGCATTAGATGCTCTGGGTCTAACTTATATGTTCCTTTATTGTTCCTCAAATATATTTTTCATGATGTGAAAAATGTTTTCATTGAGAACGACTGCAACAATTTGAATCACATTTTCCTACGGTTGTTTTTAATTGCAGTGGAAATAGTTTTACCAAAGAAAAATTTGCGAAATACATAAAAAAGTCGGAGATTGGAGTAATCGAGTGTTTTATAACTCAGGAACGTCTGCACCAATATTGATGATTCAAAGGACTTATACATTGCAAAGTTGGTGCAGACGTTCTCTAGTTATAAAAGGTGTAAGTAACACAACATTCGATTACTTCAATATCCGACTTTGGGAAGTCCCTTCTGAGAAACTCTCGTTTTGAACTGTCTCCACTAATTTAAATAAAGACCAATTCAATTCTTGAGCTGTAAGATAGATGGATTTGGATAACTTTCGTTTCTGAACTCGATCGACAAATCGGAAAATATATGAGACCACTCTGAGAAGTTTTTTATATGAAGAATGCTCATTTATTAGTTTCAAAAAAAAAAAAAATATTCTCAGAACATTCCTTATCTGTCTTACTATTTGAGGTCAGTAATACTTTGGATTTTCTTATTTCCAATGATTTGTGCTCCTCAGTAAACTCGAAATGTTTGTTGGCTAGCCATTTAGACATATCGTCTAACAAATAGTTAGGTCCTTTAAACCTTATTGATGGTTTAATTTCTTGGCGTTCATAATATTGCGCTTTCGCCATGTGATAATGATGTTTTTGAGGGTGATTTTCATTCAGAAGCTCGTGAAATAGTTTCCAAATTTCCCTTACCTAATCGTAATTTTGTTCTAGCGTTGA
The DNA here is from genome assembly GCF_032173495.1 of Musca vetustissima. Taxonomy (NCBI): domain Eukaryota; kingdom Metazoa; phylum Arthropoda; class Insecta; order Diptera; family Muscidae; genus Musca; species Musca vetustissima. The sequence goes on from NW_026882249.1 coordinate 28,216, forward strand.
AAGTTGTGATAATCCTCGTGTTATTGTACACAGTCAATTGAAATTGGTTATTTCTTTGCCCGTACTTGAAAGTGAAACTTTTTCTAATTTGAAATCGCAATGTGACATAAATGGATGTCTTTCGGCAATGTCTACTTATGAGATTTCTGCTAAAAAATGGAATCTTAAAATAGTGTTTTTGTGTTTACAACGGGTTTTTAAAATCACACAAACGTGATAAATAAGTCTTCTTTGTCATTGTGGAAAGATTAAGATGCGTTTTTGACAGAACGTATTCAAACGTTAATGCGTCTTCACAACATGCGTGGTAATGACGAGACAAAGCGTACAATTAACGAAGTGCTGTCTCACTTCACTCATGGAGACTCTTCATCCCCCTCTCAGGCTCCTCGTCCTAATAACTATATTCATTCGTCGAGAAAAACTGTTTGCTTACTTTGTCGCACTAATAATCATAAATTGTTTGAATGTTCCCGGTTTTAAAGCTTGTTGTCCTCTGGTCGGTATAAATTTGTGAAACGCAATCGTTTGTGCGTGAATTGTCTCCGGAAAGGGCAGGGAGTAAAAAAGTGTGATAGTAGTCGCCATTGTTCGACGTGTAATCAACCTCATCACACTTTATTAGGGAACATACCAAAAAGTGAACTTATATCGATAATTCTAACGGTTTATGTAAACCATTATGTACACCAAATACAAATTTCAGCAATTTTTAATGAAAACCCCAAAGCATGGACTAACACTTATATCGCATGGTAAAATATACAATCCTCAAACTACTGCAATTTATATTACAAAGTAAGATTACATAGTGTAAGAATTAGCGAGTATTTGGGGTTAATTAGCGAGTATTTAGGGTTCGGGAAGTATATCTATATAAATTCGAATCCTACATGGAGACAATTGCGCATTAGATGCTCTGGGTGTCTAACTTATATGTTCCTTTATTGTTCCTCAAATATATTTTTCATGATGTGAAAAATGTTTTCATTGAGAACGACTGCAACAATTTGAATCACATTTTCCTACGGTTGTTTTTAATTGCAGTGGAAATAGTTTTACCAAAGAAAAATTTGCGAAATACATAAAAAAGTCGGAGATTGGAGTAATCGAGTGTTTTATAACTCAGGAACGTCTGCACCAATATTGATGATTCAAAGGACTTATACATTGCAAAGTTGGTGCAGACGTTCTCTAGTTATAAAAGGTGTAAGTAACACAACATTCGATTACTTCAATATCCGACTTTGGGAAGTCCCTTCTGAGAAACTCTCTTTTTGAACTGCCTCCACTAATTTAAATAAAGACCAATTCAATTCTTGAGCTGTAAGATAGATGGATTTGGATAACTTTCGTTTCTGAACTCGATCGACAAATCGGAAAATATATGAGACCACTCTGAGAAGTTTTTTATATGAAGAATGCTCATTTATTAGTTTCAAAAAAAAAAAAAATATTCTCAGAACATTCCTTATCTGTCTTACTATTTGAGGTCAGTAATACTTTGGATTTTCTTATTTCCAATGATTTGTGCTCCTCAGTAAACTCGAAATGTTTGTTGGCTAGCCATTTAGACATATCGTCTAACAAATAGTTAGGTCCTTTAAACCTTATTGATGGTTTAATTTCTTGGCGTTCATAATATTGCGCTTTCGCCATGTGATAATGATGTTTTTGAGGGTGATTTTCATTCAGAAGCTCGTGAAATAGTTTCCAAATTTCCCTTACCTAATCGTAATTTTGTTCTAGCGTTGAAAGTTGTGATAATCCTCGTGTTATTGTACACAGTCAATTGAAATTGGTTATTTCTTTGCCCGTACTTGAAAGTGAAACTTTTTCTAATTTGAAATCGCAATGTGACATAAATGGATGTCTTTCGGCAATGTCTACTTATGAGATTTCTGCTAAAAAATGGAATCTTAAAATAGTGTTTTTGTGTTTACAACGGGTTTTTAAAATCACACAAACGTGATAAATAAGTCTTCTTTGTCATTGTGGAAAGATTAAGATGCGTTTTTGACAGAACGTATTCAAACGTTAATGCGTCTTCACAACATGCGTGGTAATGACGAGACAAAGCGTACAATTAACGAAGTGCTGTCTCACTTCACTCATGGAGACTCTTCATCCCCCTCTCAGGCTCCTCGTCCTAATAACTATATTCATTCGTCGAGAAAAACTGTTTGCTTACTTTGTCGCACTAATAATCATAAATTGTTTGAATGTTCCCGGTTTTAAAGCTTGTTGTCCTCTGGTCGGTATAAATTTGTGAAACGCAATCGTTTGTGCGTGAATTGTCTCCGGAAAGGGCAGGGAGTAAAAAAGTGTGATAGTAGTCGCCATTGTTCGACGTGTAATCAACCTCATCACACTTTATTAGGGAACATACCAAAAAGTGAACTTATATCGATAATTCTAACGGTTTATGTAAACCATTATGTACACCAAATACAAATTTCAGCAATTTTTAATGAAAACCCCAAAGCATGGACTAACACTTATATCGCATGGTAAAATATACAATCCTCAAACTACTGCAATTTATATTACAAAGTAAGATTACATAGTGTAAGAATTAGCGAGTATTTGGGGTTAATTAGCGAGTATTTAGGGTTCGGGAAGTATATCTATATAAATTCGAATCCTACATGGAGACAATTGCGCATTAGATGCTCTGGGTGTCTAACTTATATGTTCCTTTATTGTTCCTCAAATATATTTTTCATGATGTGAAAAATGTTTTCATTGAGAACGACTGCAACAATTTGAATCACATTTTCCTACGGTTGTTTTTAATTGCAGTGGAAATAGTTTTACCAAAGAAAAATTTGCGAAATACATAAAAAAGTCGGAGATTGGAGTAATCGAGTGTTTTATAACTCAGGAACGTCTGCACCAATATTGATGATTCAAAGGACTTATACATTGCAAAGTTGGTGCAGACGTTCTCTAGTTATAAAAGGTGTAAGTAACACAACATTCGATTACTTCAATATCCGACTTTGGGAAGTCCCTTCTGAGAAACTCTCTTTTTGAACTGCCTCCACTAATTTAAATAAAGACCAATTCAATTCTTGAGCTGTAAGATAGATGGATTTGGATAACTTTCGTTTCTGAACTCGATCGACAAATCGGAAAATATATGAGACCACTCTGAGAAGTTTTTTATATGAAGAATGCTCATTTATTAGTTTCAAAAAAAAATATTCTCAGAACATTCCTTATCTGTCTTACTATTTGAGGTCAGTAATACTTTGGATTTTCTTATTTCCAATGATTTGTGCTCCTCAGTAAACTCGAAATGTTTGTTGGCTAGCCATTTAGACATATCGTCTAACAAATAGTTAGGTCCTTTAAACCTTATTGATGGTTTAATTTCTTGGCGTTCATAATATTGCGCTTTCGCCATGTGATAATGATGTTTTTGAGGGTGATTTTCATTCAGAAGCTCGTGAAATAGTTTCCAAATTTCCCTTACCTAATCGTAATTTTGTTCTAGCGTTGAAAGTTGTGATAATCCTCGTGTTATTGTACACAGTCAATTGAAATTGGTTATTTCTTTGCCCGTACTTGAAAGTGAAACTTTTTCTAATTTGAAATCGCAATGTGACATAAATGGATGTCTTTCGGCAATGTCTACTTATGAGATTTCTGCTAAAAAATGGAATCTTAAAATAGTGTTTTTGTGTTTACAACGGGTTTTTAAAATCACACAAACGTGATAAATAAGTCTTCTTTGTCATTGTGGAAAGATTAAGATGCGTTTTTGACAGAACGTATTCAAACGTTAATGCGTCTTCACAACATGCGTGGTAATGACGAGACAAAGCGTACAATTAACGAAGTGCTGTCTCACTTCACTCATGGAGACTCTTCATCCCCCTCTCAGGCTCCTCGTCCTAATAACTATATTCATTCGTCGAGAAAAACTGTTTGCTTACTTTGTCGCACTAATAATCATAAATTGTTTGAATGTTCCCGGTTTTAAAGCTTGTTGTCCTCTGGTCGGTATAAATTTGTGAAACGCAATCGTTTGTGCGTGAATTGTCTCCGGAAAGGGCAGGGAGTAAAAAAGTGTGATAGTAGTCGCCATTGTTCGACGTGTAATCAACCTCATCACACTTTATTAGGGAACATACCAAAAAGTGAACTTATATCGATAATTCTAACGGTTTATGTAAACCATTATGTACACCAAATACAAATTTCAGCAATTTTTAATGAAAACCCCAAAGCATGGACTAACACTTATATCGCATGGTAAAATATACAATCCTCAAACTACTGCAATTTATATTACAAAGTAAGATTACATAGTGTAAGAATTAGCGAGTATTTGGGGTTAATTAGCGAGTATTTAGGGTTCGGGAAGTATATCTATATAAATTCGAATCCTACATGGAGACAATTGCGCATTAGATGCTCTGGGTGTCTAACTTATATGTTCCTTTATTGTTCCTCAAATATATTTTTCATGATGTGAAAAATGTTTTCATTGAGAACGACTGCAACAATTTGAATCACATTTTCCTACGGTTGTTTTTAATTGCAGTGGAAATAGTTTTACCAAAGAAAAATTTGCGAAATACATAAAAAAGTCGGAGATTGGAGTAATCGAGTGTTTTATAACTCAGGAACGTCTGCACCAATATTGATGATTCAAAGGACTTATACATTGCAAAGTTGGTGCAGACGTTCTCTAGTTATAAAAGGTGTAAGTAACACAACATTCGATTACTTCAATATCCGACTTTGGGAAGTCCCTTCTGAGAAACTCTCTTTTTGAACTGCCTCCACTAATTTAAATAAAGACCAATTCAATTCTTGAGCTGTAAGATAGATGGATTTGGATAACTTTCGTTTCTGAACTCGATCGACAAATCGGAAAATATATGAGACCACTCTGAGAAGTTTTTTATATGAAGAATGCTCATTTATTAGTTTCAAAAAAAAAATATTCTCAGAACATTCCTTATCTGTCTTACTATTTGAGGTCAGTAATACTTTGGATTTTCTTATTTCCAATGATTTGTGCTCCTCAGTAAACACGAAATGTTTGTTGGCTAGCCATTTAGACATATCGTCTAACAAATAGTTAGGTCCTTTAAACCTTATTGATGGTTTAATTTCTTGGCGTTCATAATATTGCGCTTTCGCCATGTGATAATGATGTTTTTGAGGGTGATTTTCATTCAGAAGCTCGTGAAATAGTTTCCAAATTTCCCTTACCTAATCGTAATTTTGTTCTAGCGTTGAAAGTTGTGATAATCCTCGTGTTATTGTACACAGTCAATTGAAATTGGTTATTTCTTTGCCCGTACTTGAAAGTGAAACTTTTTCTAATTTGAAATCGCAATGTGACATAAATGGATGTCTTTCGGCAATGTCTACTTATGAGATTTCTGCTAAAAAATGGAATCTTAAAATAGTGTTTTTGTGTTTACAACGGGTTTTTAAAATCACACAAACGTGATAAATAAGTCTTCTTTGTCATTGTGGAAAGATTAATATGCGTTTTTGACAGAACGTATTCAAACGTTAATGCGTCTTCACAACATGCGTGGTAATGACGAGACAAAGCGTACAATTAACGAAGTGCTGTCTCACTTCACTCATGGAGACTCTTCATCCCCCTCTCAGGCTCCTCGTCCTAATAACTATATTCATTCGTCGAGAAAAACTGTTTGCTTACTTTGTCGCACTAATAATCATAAATTGTTTGAATGTTCCCGGTTTTAAAGCTTGTTGTCCTCTGGTCGGTATAAATTTGTGAAACGCAATCGTTTGTGCGTGAATTGTCTCCGGAAAGGGCAGGGAGTAAAAAAGTGTGATAGTAGTCGCCATTGTTCGACGTGTAATCAACCTCATCACACTTTATTAGGGAACATACCAAAAAGTGAACTTATATCGATAATTCTAACGGTTTATGTAAACCATTATGTACACCAAATACAAATTTCAGCAATTTTTAATGAAAACCCCAAAGCATGGACTAACACTTATATCGCATGGTAAAATATACAATCCTCAAACTACTGCAATTTATATTACAAAGTAAGATTACATAGTGTAAGAATTAGCGAGTATTTGGGGTTATAATTATATGAGGGCTATGCCTAATTATTGACCGTCATATGGCAATTTCGAACACAATATTTTAGTTTTGTGTCTCAATTCTTTCCTTCAGGAGGTATAATTATATAGGCCTAAATGCTGTCCGATATATTTCATAATTGTCAGGTTCGAGTTTTTTTATCACGATGATCACCTAACTATTTTAATATACGAATAGGGACGAATATAAATTATTTTTCGAAGGAAGATTTGTTATCGTATGCGTCTACAAAATACCAAATTATAGCGAATTCGGTTAAAAAACCCCGAAATACCGAAAATGGAGGGGGTCTTATACGAGGGCTACCCGAAAAAGTGGACCGATATTTATAATTTGTAGTTGAAACATTTGGTACACGAAGAGAATCCAATGTACCAATTTGCAGTGAATTCGGTTAAAAAGCGCTCTCAAGAACACCAAAATTTCGGTACCCTTACATGGGGGTTATGCATAATCGTGGACCGATATAGCCCATCTTCGAACTTGACCTCCCTGCAGACAAGACTACTCTATGCAACATTTTGGCGATTTATCTCAATTCCTTCAGAAGTAAGCGTGATTACAACAGACGGACGAACATGGCTAGATCGTCTTAGAATTTTACCCTGATCAAGAATATATATACTATATATTCGATATTCGACAAACGGAATGACAAAATTAATATATGTAATGTCCTATTCAGGATAAGGTGCACGTTCCATAAAATTTGGTTTCATAGCACCGTTGAATGTATCTGGACGAAGGACTGCGGGAGCCATTTCTCTGCAGCAGTTAGCCGGGTGGGGATGTTCGGTCCTTCTCCATCAAAACCATGCATCCATTACATGAATTATTTAATAGACTCCCTTTTTATTTAAATAATAAAACGTTACGACTGTATCTATATGGACTAGGATAACTAATAAAAAAAATTCCCAAATTAGTTATACATTTGAAACTATCGATAAAAAACAAGGTAGTTGAAGAACTGGTGTCTTTTCCCAAGTAGATTCCCACTGGTGTTTCTGTGAGAATGCGCACTTTACACTCTCCAGCCTATGTCCTAAAAGTGCTTTATTTTTTATTCATAGGACCCCTAACATACTTATTTATTTATTCACTTCACTTGGCTCGAAAACATATATGTATCAATTTACCAGGTCATCATTTGGCAAATATTTGTTCAAGATATATGTCATGTTTCTGGCATATGCGACTACAAAATACCAAATTACAGCGAATTCGGTTGAAAAACCCCGAAATACCGAAAATGGAGGGGGTCTTATATGAGGGCTACCCGAAAAAGTGGACCGATATTTATAATTTGTAGTTGAAACATTTGGTACACGAAAAGAACCCAATGTACCAATTTGCAGTGAATTCGGTTAAAAAGCGCTCTCAAGAACACCAAAATTTCGGTACCCTTACATGGGGGTTATGCATAATCGTGTACCGATATAGCCCATCTTCGAACTTGACCTCCCTGCAGACAAGACTACTCTATGCAACATTTTGGCGATCTATCTCAATTCCTTCAGAAGTAAGCGTGATTACAACAGATGGACGAACATGCCTAGATCGTCTTAGAATTTTACCCTGAATTTATCTCTGCAGCAGTTAGCCGGGTGGGGATGTTCGGTCCTTCTCCATCAAAACCATGTATCCATTACATGAATTATTTAATAGACTGCCTTTTTATTTAAATAATAAAACGTTACGACTGTATCTATATGGACTAGGATAACTAATAAAAAAATCCCCAAATTAGTTATACATTTGAAACTATCGATAAAAAAACAAGGTAGTTGAAGTACTGGTGTCTTTTCCCAAGTAAATTCCCACTGGTGTTTCTGTGAGAATGCGCACTTTACCCTCTCCAGCCTATGTCCTAAAAGCGTTTTATTTTTTATTCATAGGACCCCTAACATACTTATTTATTTAGTCACTTCACTTGGCTCGAAAACATGTATGTATCAATTTACCAGGCTATCATTTGGCAAATATTTATTCAAGATATATGTCATGTGTCAGGCAATAGATGAGATGTATATAGATATATATAATTAATAGGAAAATTTATATGCACCTAAGCGGTTTAATTATTTTAATTATTTATTTAATAAAGGAAATTCAAAAATTCGTCTTTGGCCCTTAAGGGGTTAAGTTCTATAGAAAATAATTTCAAAATAAAAAAAAATCATGAAAACGCTTATCAATATAAAGATACAAAAAATCACAGAATGAATCTAGCAATAACATATTAACATTACATGCAAATATATGTATGTAACAAGGTGTGATTTTTTTGTCTAAATCGCTGAGGTATTTGTAATCATTTGTAGCGATTATTGAACATTTGAAATGGACATTTTGGTATATCCTACTCATAACATACTTATGTATTTTTAAGGAACGACTGGACCGATTTGCCTACAATTATGTGAATCATATACCATAATGCCATGTACAGACGAGCGTTGTTCGCTCTTTCATTCGTTGTTCGACCCTAAAATATGAAGTAATTACTTAGTTCCCCATACAAAATTGTCTGAGCGAACACCAACTTTTGTACGTTGTTCAATTCGAATCACTCTCTGAATCACCAACAACTGAGAGCATGTATCGAAAATAAATTAATTTTGACAGCTTGAAAATATTTATAAAATTTTCAAACTTTTTTAGTAATATTGAAAATGATGAATGAAAAGAATGAAAAATTGTCTAGTTTTTATATATGCAGCAGGATGTAAATTTTGTTATCTACATAATGCAATGTGAATTTCTTTCCCATGGTTCTAATTAGCGTACAAAACAAGAAACCAATTTGGAGACACCCAAACAAAAAATTCTCAAAATTTTTATATGTGACATTTGAATTTAAAAAATATAAAAATGTATGAAAACAACAATATTTTCAGAAAACATGAATTAAAAGTAAATAGATATGGGTTCATACTATAGTCAGGAGAAAGAGAATTAATTTTTCTATTTAGATCCATATGTGATTCATGTACGTAATTCTGAGAACGAACATGGCATAAAGTGATACTATACCGACTTACTCTACATTAAATACCGAATTAAAGGCAATTTATAGGGTATTTGTTACTACTTTCAAAATACCTAAAATCAGACTATGCAAAATATGGACCAAAGGAGGCTTAAAAAGGCACAATAATGGCAATCCAAATTTTCTATGTTATAAAACCAACACATGGCGTATACCCCACACGATATCTGAGTCATTGGCTAAAACTTGATTTTAATTAGGAAATTAAGCCAGCTATATTTGTGAAAAAATGTCAATACATAAACATACGTTGTTATATTTAGGATATACAAAAATGTCAATTTAAAATGTTCAATAATCGCTACAAAAATTAACAAATACCTCAACAATTTAGCTAGCTATGGAAAGTATTATTGAAAATGTTCTTATATTCGGGAAGTATATCTATATAAATTCGAATCCTACATGGAGACAATTGCGCATTAGATGCTCTGGGTGTCTAACTTATATGTTCCTTTATTGTTCCTCAAATATATTTTTCATGATGTGAAAAATGTTTTCATTGAGAACGACTGCACCAATTTGAATCACATTTTCCTACGGTTGTTTTTAATTGCAGTGGGAATAGTTTTACCAAAGAAAAATTTGCGAAATACATAAAAAAGTCGGAGATTGGAGTAATCGAGTGTTGCGTTACTTACACCTTTTATAACTCAGGAACGTCTGCACCAATATTGATGATTCAAAGGACTTATGCATTGCAAAGTTGGTGCAGACGTTCTCTAGTTATAAAAGGTGTAAATAACACAACATTCGATTACTCCAATCTCCGATTTTTTTATGTATTTCGCAAATTTTTCTTCGGTAAAACTATTCCTACTGCAATTAAAAACAACCGTAGGAAAATGTGATTCAAATATGCATAATCGTGGACCGATATAGCCCATCTTCTAACTTGACCTCCCTGCAGACAAGACTACTCTATGCAACATTTTGGCGATTTATCTCAATTCCTTCAGAAGTAAGCGTGATTACAACAGACGGACGAACATGGCTAGATCGTCTTAGAATTTTACCCTGATCAAAAGTATATATACTATATATTCGATATTCGACAAACGGAATGACAAAATTAATATATGTAATGTCCTATTCAGGATAAGGTGCACGTTCCATAAAATTTGGTTTCATAGCACCATTGAATTTATCTGGACGAAGGACTGCGGGAGCCATTTCTCTGCAGCAGTTAGCCGGGTGGGGATGTTCGGTCCTTCTCCATCAAAACCATGTATCCATTACATGAATTATTTAATAGACTCCCTTTTTATTTAAATAATAAAACGTTACGACTGTATCTATATGGGCTAGGATAACTAATAAAAAATCCCCAAATTAGTTATACATTTGAAACTATCGATAAAAAACAAGGTAGTTGAAGAACTGGTGTCTTTTCCCAAGTAGATTCCCACTGGTGTTTCTGTGAGAATGCGCACTTTACCCTCTCCAGCCTATGTCCTAAACGCGCTTTATTTTTTATTCATAGGACCCCTAACATACTTATTTATTTATTAACTTCACTTGACTCGAAAACATATATGTATCAATTTACCAGGTCATCATTTGGCAAATATTTATTCAAGATATATGTCATGTTTCAGGCATATGCGACTACAAAATACCAAATTACAGCGAATTCGGTTGAAAAACCCCGAAATACCGAAAATGGAGGGGGTCTTATATGAGGGCTACCCGAAAAAGTGGACCGATATTTATAATTTGTAGTACATTTGGAAAAGAACCCAATGTACCAATTTGCAGTGAATTCGGTTAAAAAGCGCTCTCAAGAACACCAAAATTTCGGTACCCTTACATGGGGGTTATGCATAATCGTGGACCGATATAGCCCATCTTCGAACTTGACCTCCCTGCAGACAAGACTACTCTATGCAACATTTTGGCGATCTATTTCAATTCCTTCAGAAGTAAGCGTGATTACAACAGACCGACGAACATGCCTAGATCGTCTTAGAATTTTACCTTGATCAAGAATATATATACTATATATTCGATATTCGACAAACGGAATGACAAAATTAATATATGTAATGTCCTATTTAGGATAAGGTGCACGTTCCATAAAATTTGCTTTCATAGCACCGTTGAATTTATCTGGACGAAGGACTGCGGGAGCCATTTCTCTGCAGCAGTTAGCCGGGTGGGGATGTTCGGTCCTTCTCCATCAAAACCATGTATCCATTACATGAAT
>NW_026882250.1:0-40172 GCF_032173495.1 Musca vetustissima
GGTTATGTTTTTGTTTACTTGGTTTGGTTGGTCTTGTTCGTTTGGTTTTTCCTTTAATGTTTTTTTTTTTTTTTTTTTTTGAAATTTACAAAAATAAAAAAGTCACCAAACTAAAGTTAATTTTTCTCGTTTATATGCACTTGTGTTGAAATACATTCCAAAAGCAGTACACACTCACACACACAAACACATCTACAACTTGTACTTTTAATGACGACGGGGGGTGCTAGGATTCCTTCTTTTTTTGTTTGGTTGTCATTCCTGTACCAAAAAAAAAATTGCCATGTGACGAAAAAGCGACCACCACGATGAAATGACTCACTTGTGTGAGTCAGTCAGTAAGTGAGTAGATAGATAGATGGCTTACAGTGTTTGTAAATGCACGACTCTGTATGTGTGAGTGTGTTTGTGTGCGTGTTAAGTGCAAGTTAGTTGAATACGAGAATGCTCACTTGCTGTTCAACGATGCAGGAGTGTGTGTGTGAAAGTATTCCACACACACTCTCACGAGATTGTGTGTGTGTGAGTATGTGTTGGGGATAAGTTTATCCCGTTGTTGTTCCACTGTAGGCGAACTGGCAGCCAAAAGACAAAAGAGACAATGCAATTTTAATGTTAAACCAAAGGAAAAAATCCCAAACGACCACGCCTACATGTGGTAGCAGATTATTGAAATGGTAATGTGGTCAAAGTAATGGAAACAGTGGAAAGGATTTTTTGAAAATAATTTTTTGAGGGGCTCAGAAAAGTCTTTGATTTTTAAAAAATATTTTTGGGGTGGATTTTTCAAATTGTTTTTTTAAGGACTCAGGCAAGCCCTTGATTTAAAAAAATCTGTGTATATACTTAGGTGTGATTTTTTTTTTAATATTTTTTTAGGGACTCAGACAAGTCCTTGATTTAAAAAAAACAGTGTATATACTTAAGTGTGAATTTTTTTTTAAATATTTTTTAAGGACTCAGTAGTTGATTTAAAAAAATCAGTGTATATACTAAGGTGTGAATTTTTTAAAAATATTTTTTTAAGCACTCAGACAAGTCCTTGTTTTAAAAAAAAAAGGTGTGAATTTTTAAAAAATATTTTTTTAAGGACTCAGACAAGTCCTTAATTTTAAAAAAAATATATATTTTTTTAAATATATTTTTTAGGGTCCTTAGTCAAACGTAGATTTTTTAAAAATCGTTTTTCAGGGTCCTTAGAAAGGCGTGGATGTTTTAAAAATCGTTTTTTAGGGTCCTTAGACAGGCGAACATTTTTTAAAAATCGTTTTTCAGGGTCCTTAGAAAGGCGTGGATTTTTTGAAAATCGTTTTCAGGGTCCTTAGAAAGGCGTGGATGTTTTAAAAATCGTTTTCAGGGTCCTTAGAAAGGCGTGGATGTTTTAAAAATCATTTTTCAGGGTCCTTTGAAAGGCGTGGATGTTTTAAAAATCGTTTTCAGGATCCTAAAAAGGCGTGGATGTTTTAAATATCACTTTTCAGGATCCTAAAAAGGCGTGGATGGTTTAAAAATCACTTTTCAGGGTTCTTAGAAAGGCGTGGGGTTTTTATTCTTAGAAGTGTTTTTTTTTTTAATATTTTCTCAGTCCTAGTTTTTTGATATATGTAATATTTCTAATTGTGCACCATTGCGTATGATTGACGTCAACACTTATACGTCACATCAGTGCTATGTTAAATATTCCCCATTTTCCCTTCCCGCTTCCCACTGTTCTTTGCTCAACATTGGCAAACCATTTTCGGTTTATTTGGTTACACATGCATTTTGGTTCCATTCCTCCGTTTGTGGTAGCGACAATGCAATGCTCCTTACAGCATCGGAATATCGTAGCTTCTGTACAGCATTTGCTGTGGTTGCCATTTGTTTAAATCATTTAGCATGAAATTGTAATTTCCACCAAAATGCAGAGTAGCAGAGAATTTAAAAGCTTTGATGGCATGCTTAATGCAAAACAAACCTTATTTTATTACCTTCCCGAGAACGTTAGTGGCTTGTGTGGGCTATGGGCGACACTCATACACCCATATGCGAATAATAAATCTGCATATCCTTTTTTGACTGATGAGAATTTATGCTAATGCAAATATCCTTGGGAAAGCCATCTAATTTCCATTTAGCTTTGGAGAACGATGAAGCATTCTCTGTTTTCTTTTTTTCACATTAGTAGAAAACATATGTTTAAGATAAGTTATCTCATCTATGGCATTGGCAACATCTGTGATTGATTTTTGCTTTATTATCTAAAAGGCAACGGCACAATACAATGGCAGATATTGAAAATTGACTCCAATGCCCATGAAAAAAAAAAAAAAGATTTATGACTATTCCCCCTTCTCATCTCATCACAGCATTTCCCCCCAACGAGAATATTCATAATCTTTGCCCTGAGAGTACATCGTAAATCATTTCCAGGGCGATAATTTTTCTTCAATAAATCTTGACAATTCACAGGATTGTCTTTACGGTGGATCTGCTTTGTTATATGGGGTAGCAAATGACTTTTTGATATTTTCTTCCTATTTTTTATTTTTATTCCTTCTTCGATGCGATAGCATCTTATGAAAATTCATAAACTATTTGATTATTGGAATATGATTATTTCTTCTTCGAAGGATGGAAGGAAGGCGACATTCGTATACCTATCAATATTCGACAAATGTTACACAGCCATAAAATATCACTTCTGATGCCATCAGAAATATTCATTCAGGAGGGTAGAAAACTATCAATGGCTGGTGATGATGATGATGATGATGGCTAGGAATATTTGATTTTTCTCACAAATGACATTATAAATATTCATTAATTTTTACGATTTTGAAAATAAATGCTGCAGACAAAAACGATAATAATAATATATGTCATATTTCATTGGTGATGGGGTTAGGCAAATATTTTAGGTTAGGTTAGGGTTAGGCAAATATTTATTAATGGTTTTGGAGTTTTAAAAATAAACACAAGAGGGGATTTTTTAAATACTTTCTGGTCTTTGAATATTAAAAATATACCTTCTGGGAACTCGAAAGAACCCTGGGGTTTAATTTTCAGCTGTTTTTTTTTAACCAGCTGAAACATTTTTAAAAATATTTTTGAGATGTTAAATTATTGGCCCAATATTTTTTTTTTTAAATATTTTAGTAACTCAACTCAGTTGTAGATTTATATAAATAATTTTTAAAATCCAACTTCAAAAATATTTCATACATAAATTTACTTAAATTTACTTAAATTTACTTAAATATTTCTTATTAGAACCCATTGCGTATGATTGACGTCAACACTAATACGTCACAAGTTTCAAGATCTTAGAAAATTCATAAATAAAACGTGGATAGTATTCTTCATGTACAAAATAAAGTTACAGATATTTTACAATATTTTTTGCGGATCTAAACATAGACGTGATTTATATACCCTTCACCACACTGTGGTACAGGGTATTATGTCTTTGTGCATATATTTGTAACAGGCAAAAGGAAACGAGATAGACTCATAGTTGCTTTTGAGAATATGCATAGAATCACTTTTTGAGCCGATTTATGCATGTCCGCCCGTCTTTCCGTCTGTTGGTGTTAAATTGTAAACAAAGTACAGGTCGCATTTATGATCCGATTTGGATGAAATTTGGCACAGCTCATTAGTTTGGTCCAAGGACGAACCCTATTAAAATTGGGAAAAATCGGTTCAGATTTAGATATAGCTCCCATATATATTTTCGTCCGATTTAAAGTAAAAGGTGCGCCAAAGAGCCTATACATCTTTCGATTTGCACGAAATTGGGCATAACGTACTGAATTGAGCCTAGAAGGATGTCTGCCAAGTTTCGTGAAAATCCGTTCAGAACTTGATATAGCTCCATATATATATATATATATATATATATATATATATATGTCCGATTTGAGGTAAATGGTGCACCAAAGTCCCTAAATATTATTCGATTTTCACGAAATTTGCCAGAGCATACTGAAATAAGCCTAGAATGATGTCCCTAGGTTTCCTGAAAATCCGTTCAGATATTAATATAGCTCCCATATATATTTTCGTCCGATTTAATGTAAATGGTGTACCAAAGTAACTATATTTCTTTAGATTTGTACGAAATTTGTCATAGCGTACTGAATTGAGCCTGGAATGATGTCTGCCAAGTTTCGAGAAAATTGGTCCAGATTTAGATATAGCTCCCATATATAGTTTCTTCCGATTTCATGTAAATGGTGGATCAAAGTCCCTGCATATCCTTCGATTTGCACGAAATTTGGCACAGCATATTGAATTAAGCCTAGAAGGATGTGCGCTAAGTTTCCTGAAAATCGGTCCAGATTTAGATATAGCTCCCATATATATTTTCGTCCGATTTGAGGTAAATGGTGCACCAAAGTCACTATATATCTCTCTATTTGCATGAAAATTGGCACAGCGTAATGCATTAAGCCTACAATGATGTGTGTTAAGTTTCCTGAAAATCGGTTCAGATTTAGATATAGCTCCCATATATATATATTTTCGTCCGATTTTATAGAAATGGTGCACCAAAGTCCCTATATGTCTTTCGATTTGGACGAAATTTGGCAGAGCGTACTGAAATAAGCCTGGAATGATGTGCGCTAAGTTTCCAGAAAATCGGTTCAGATTTAGATATAGCTCCCATATATATTTTCGTCCAATTTAATGTAAATGGTGAATCAACGACCCTATATATCTTTCGATTTGCAAAAAATAGCATAGCGTACTTAATTAACTCTAGAATTATGTGTGCTAATTTTCCTGAAAATCGGTTGAGATTTAGATATAGATCCCTTATATATTTTCGTCCGATTTAAGGTAAATGGTGCACCAAAGTCCCTTAATATCTTTCGATTTGCACGAAATTTGGCACAGCGTACTGAATTAGGTCTAGAATGATATGTGTTAAATTTCGTGAAAATCGGCCCAGATTTAGATATAGCTCCCATCTAGTCGGTCCGACTTTAGTAATTTTCTTAGTGGTTTTTAAAATATTTTTTCAAGGACTACCCTCAAGCGTAGATTTTTTACAAATATTGTATTGACCTACTTCGTATCACATTGTCTCAAGCAAAGCTAATATTATGCCAATAAACCATTTAGGTCATACTAAAAATATACTTTAATAGAAATGAAATCCTATTTAATTGCTGTTTATGCACACACACATACATATTTACACTAAATTATTTATAAATAAAAAAACCAAATAAATACTAACGCATTAAAATACCAAAACATTTTAATGGAATTGTATTCATGAAATTATAACAATTGAAATCAATGGCATTTCAATTGATGGATGGTCGGATGGATGGATGGATGATTGTTGTCATATTTTATATGGAAATCACACACACACAACTTGCATATATAAATAAATATCAATATAGATATATAAATATACCATATAATATATATAAGTAGATAAACGAAATTAGTTGTGATATTGCAATAATTTAAAAGGCACTTTCATGCATGCTGTGGCATGCAATTACATGCTCTTGTTGTGGCTAGCCATGGCTAGTTATTGGGCCAATTGGACAGATCTGTATTATCATGAAATTATAATGAAAATGAGTAGAAAATACAAAAAATGCATTGTTATGGCAATTATTTGTTATTTATTTTATTTAGTAGGAATACACACAAACACACACAGACGCACATATCAACATACATATATGTATAAATATGTCTGAATATGTATCCAGCCAATTGTGAAGCATTATGAGTATGAGCCTGTGTGTGTGTCTGTTGTTTTGTGATATGTGTCCTACATCCATTCTAAAACTGCACATAAAAATTAATGTATTTATAGCATACCATTAGGCTTTATGAAATATTTAATTATATTTCAATATTTTTAAAGTATAGTTTTAGGATTTAGTTGGGTTAGAGGGGGAATTTTTAATGCGGTATTGGTTTGAGTTAAGAGACTTATTGTTCTAATTAGTAGTGCATAAAGCTTTACATACATTTGTATAAATCTACTACTAATGGCCTCCCTTTTGCCCCTCATTAAATTGCTTTAGCAACCCCCCAAAAAGTATACTTCAAAAAATATGTGCATTTTTGGTTTGGTCTACAAAAATATCTAATGGATTTTCGTGATAATGGATTTCAACAATTATTTACAAATGCAAATCGCAAAAATGTATATTTTATAATGTATTATATTTAATTAGCAAGTGTTTAGAAGGGCAAATTGGAATAAGGACAAAATGGAAGTGGAAATTATGTCTGAAAAACAATGTATATGTGGAGGAAAGCCTTAGATACTGAAAAAATATTTTTAAAAATCTACGCCTGTAGATGGGCATTGAAAATCTTTTTAAAAATCCAAGCCTGTAGATAGGCATTGAAAAAATATTTTTAAAAATCTACGCCTGTAGATAGGCCTTAAAAAATCTTTTTAAACATCCACACCTGTAGATAGGCCTTAAAAATGTTTTTAAACATCCACACCTGTAGATAGACCTTAAAAAAATATTTTTAAACATCCACGCCTGCAGATAGGCCTTAAATAAAATTTTAAACATCCACGCCTGTAGATAGGCCTTGAAAAAATCTTTTTAAAAATCCCCGACCCTAAAAATTCCACGCCTAAAAATAATTTAAAAAACACAACTTTAGATACGTCGTGAAAAAATATTTTTAAAGAATGCCTGAAAAAATATTTTTAAAAATGCATATATTTAAACCAGTGAGCGGAGCAGCATAGTCGGACGGGGCCGACCATATGATACCCTACACAACTTCCACGAAAATCTAACATTCTGTGGTTCTATATTCTGAGCATGGAAACTATTTCGCCATACTTGCACCCTCTTGAACAACTAGAGGTCAAAACATTTTACTAATATTCAGTACAGCCCTTCTATTTACTTGTCTTCTCTTTCGTGGGTTGTGTTTCGATGTTCAGCTTATAGTTGTGGCCTATTGATCGACTCGAAAAGAACACAAAAAATTAAGTTTTCCGTCCACTTCAGCCCAATATTATTATCTGATCATCACCAAAATTTATAGGCGTTGTCCTTGACCATACCTGGATCCTAATAGGAAAATTTAAAGCGATCAGCGCAATATTTCCGCCATCTGGTGTGGTAATGAGTTTACTAAATAATATATGAATATGTTAGCACCTGTAAATATTTAAGTGTAACTCCCACATCCGAGTACATACGACAATATAATTGGGATCAATTTAAAGGTCCACCACTCCTCTTGGATATACTATCGACTTCTCGGGTATATGTCCTTCAGGAGTAAATATATACGCTGTAGGATAGACATTTTGTAATTTTTTACACAAAAGTCAGGGTCAATTTTAGCCGATAAATATTGACCGATCCTTATCAAAACAGTCATGCTTATTCCTTGGCCCAATCCCCCTTTCCATATAAAAATTCGGGAAGTTTGGGCCATAACTGCGGCATCTGGAGCGACCAGAAAACCCGACAAAAATTAAGTATTTGGTCCATTTCATCCCCTAAATATTAACCGATCTTTTCCAAAAACAATAGGGGTCTTCCTTGGCCAGAACCCATCCTACATGCAAAATTTCGTGAAGATTGGTCCATAGCTGTGGCCTGTATCGTGTTTACAAATTATAATGGACAGGAGGACGGACGAACACACATTTCTAGGTCGACTCAGCTAGTCGAGATATGACAATCGGTATACTTAATGGTGGGTCTAGGACCAATATTTCGCGACGTTACAAACTCTTGGGGCTGCACAAAGCTATAATACCATGACAACATAGTTGTGTAGGGTATAAATATTGGTCCAAAGATTAAAAAAATTCTGGATTTTTATACCCTTCGCCACACTGTGGAAAAAATAGTCGAGATAGGCCCATGGTTTCTTTTGAGAATATGCATAGAATCACTTTCTAAGTCGATGTATGCATGTCCGTCCGTCCGTCCGTCTGACCATGTTAAATTCTAAACAAAGTACAGCACGCATTTTTGATTCGAATTTGATGAAATTTGTCACAGCTCATTAATTTAGCCCAAGGACGAACCCTATATAAATTGGGAAAAATCGGTTAAGATTTAGATATAGCTCCCATATATATTTTCGTGCGATTTTAGGTAAATAGTGCACCAAAATCCATGTATATCCATCGACTTCCTTGAAATTTTGCATAATGTACTGGATAAAGCTTAGAACGATGTGTGCTAAATTTCGTGAAAATCGGTTCAGATTTAGCTGTAGTTCCCATATATATTTTCGTCCGATTTTAGGTGAATCGTGCACCAAAGTTCCTAAATATCCTTCGATTTGCATGAAATTTGGCATAGCGTACTGAATTGAGTCTAGAATGATGTGTGTTAAATTTCGTGAAAATCGGTTCAGATTTATATATAGATCCCATATATATGTTCGACCGATTTTATGTAAATGAAGCACCAAACTCATAATGTTTGTCCGATTAACACGAAATTTTACATAATATATCAATTTGAGACTTGAATGACATTATTGCGTTTTGTTGAAATAGGTGCAGATGTTGCCATAGCTTCCATATGTATTTCGAACGGGTGTCTGATTGAGATTAAATTTTTAACAGTGCGGCGTACCGAATAGCGTGTATTAATTTTGCTATACATCGTTTTCTATAAATTTGTCCCATGGTACGCAGACGACTCTAAATCTGTCGGAATGAAATTAAATTTAGCCTAAAAAATTTTGGATTTTTATACCCTCTAAATTTAAGACAAGAAATGCATTAATTGTGTCGCTGCCTTTTTCTTATCTCTCACTTTCCCCTTGGACCGCAGCACAAAATTCTCTGCCTGATTTCCATTTACCCAATTTCCGTTTTCCTCATCTGCTGGCAATCTTATCATTGGACTGATCCCCATAACGTACATCTACATCCTTGAGATGCCAAAGTAACACATTATCTTGGTATGTGTTGGTATTTATGCGCTATGCCATAGAAAGGAGATATAGAACAAAAACAACAAAAAACACAACCTAACCGAAAACCTATCTTGCGGTTTGGCGGTTAGGTGAGGCACACACGAAAAAGCAAGCGTTCCAGGGCGACATAAAGTCACATAAATATTTGAAAGTTTATGGGTGTGTACGTGTGTGTGTATGGTTAGATCATGTATACACATATGCATACATTTATGTCTATGTATGGCGGCCATGTAGAAAAGTTTAGTGTTAATGTCATTCATTGTGGGCGTGGGTGTGTGTGTGTGAAGGTGTGTACACCATGTCTAGCTGTGGAATGGTAGAGAAAAATTCCTAAATGTTTTTTCTTTTCATTTTTTCTTTGTTTTTATTCTTGTGTTCCCATTGTTACATTGAAAATATTTGAAAATTTGCATATAGCCGTAACTTAAGAGCATTCTGTGACATAAACACATAATACATACGCACACACACTCACATACACACACAGCATACATGTGCATGTGAATATTGTTTAGCTACATAATGGCATTCGTTCAATATGTATGTGAATGTCAGATAGGAGGTGTTGGTAGTGTGGGTGTGTGTGTGTTTCTACTCTTAGATCTCTTTTTCAAATATCTTAGACACGCCACACATCTGTGACATATTTTCCGACATACTCTACAAATTAGGTATGTAGGTGTTTTGTATGGTGGAGGTATGGAAGGGAGTGCGGAAGGATGAGATGAAGAAGCTATTTGAAAATATGTGTTAGTATAATATTTTCATAAGCGATTTTTCTCTGTTTTTTTTCTGCGTTCTTGCCAAGTTGTTGTAATTTTTAAGGGGGCGTACATAGATATAAATTAGTTTTTTTTTTGTTGCAAGTATTTGCTTCTTCTTATTTATTTTTAAATTATTGCCTTTTTGTTCTTTGCACTTAGATATCGAGTTTGGAGTTCATGGGTTCGAAAATTATTTCGAAATGTAGGTCAAGAACCAAAGACATCACTTAATAATAGTGGGCATTTTTAAAAACAAATATTTGTTCAGGGTCACAAAATACGCGTGGATTTTTATACCCTACACAACTATGTTGTCAGGTTATTATAGCTTTGTGCAGTCCCAAAAGTTTGTAACGCCGCGAAATATTGGTCCTAGACCTAACTTTAAGTACACCGATCGTCATATCTCGACTAGCTGAGTCGATCTAGACATGTGTATCCGTCCTTACGTCTGTCCATTATAATTTGTAAGCACGATACAGGCCACAGCTATGGACCAATCTTCACGAAATTTTGCCTGTAGTATGGGTTCTGGTCAATGAAGACCCCTATTGTTTTTGGAAAAGATCGGTTAATATTTAGGGGATGAAATGCAACAAATACTTAATTTTTGTCGGTTTTTCAGAACGCTCTAGAGGCCGCAATTATGGTCTGAACATAACAGGTTCTGGCCAATGAAGACTCCTATTGTTTTTGGAAAAGATCGGTTAATATTTAGGTGATGAAATGGACCAAATACTTAATTTTTTCGGCTTTTCTGGTCGCTCCAGAGGCCCCAGTTATGGCCCAAACATCCCGAATTTTTGGGAAGGGGGATTGGGCCAAGGAATAAACATGCCTATTTTGATAAGGTTTTTGGTTGACCTTTAAATTGATACCAATTATATTGTCGTATGTATTCGGATGTGGGAGTTACACTTAAATGTTTACAGGTGCTTATGCACCCAGATATGATTTAGTAATCCATTACCACACTAGAGGGCGGAAATATAGCGCTGATCGCTTTGAAATTTTCCATGAGGTTCCTCTTATGGTCAAGAACAACGTCTATAATTTTCGGTGATGATCAGATTATAATTATGGGATGAAGTGGACAGAATACTTATTTTTTTTTTTTTTTTTGAATAAATGCCAATAATAAGCCGAACATCACATCATCACATCACAACACAACCCACGGTGAAGGGAATGTGGGCCATTAATTACGAGAGCAGTACTGAATATGAATAGTAATAAAATATAGAAGAAATATAGAACTTTCTGCGAATGTTTATTCCGAGCCTGTGCAATATTTCTTGAGGTCAACAGCACCTCTTCCTTACACTGACATATTTTCCGAATATTACTATTCATGTTCAGTACTGCCCTCCTAATTAATTGTCCAGATTTCCTTCACCGTGGGGTGTGTTGTGATGTTAGGCTTATTATTGGCATTTACTCGCAAAAAAAAAAATTAAGTATTTTGTCCACTTCATCCCATAATTATAATCTGATCGCCACCTCATGAAAATTTCAAAGCGATCAGCGCGATATATCCGCCTTCCGCCCTCTGGTGTGGTAATGGATTACTAAATATTATAGGAATATTATAGGCGTTGTCCTTGACCATAAGAGGAATCTCATGAAAATTTCAAAGCGATCAGCGCTATATTTCCGCCCTCTAGAGCGGTATTACTATTCACTTTCTGTAAGGAAAAGGTGCTGTTGACCTCCAGAAATATTGCACTGGCTCGGAATAAACATCCGCAGAAGTTAGTGGTAGTTATGTAGGATATCGTATGGATGACCCCGTCCGACGATACAGCTCCGCTCACTGATTTTAAAAATGAAAAACATTTTTCATTTATAAAATTTCCTTGTAATCCCTTCTTTAAATAAATACCATTAATCTTTAATTGTTTTATTTTTTTATTTGTTTTAAAAATTATATTTAATTGCATATTCATTTCTAATCTCAACCACAAACAACAACAACAATAAATAAAAATAAAAATAAAATAATGTCATGATAATAACACAAATAATGACACTTCATTTTAAGCTCCATTAGCTAGGCCATTAACAAATGTCCTGAACGATATGACTTATTTGCAATTAAATTTATGTCCTGATTTAAAAAGGCTTTATAATAATAATTGCCTGAAAAAAATGTGAGACAGACACAAAGGCAGAAGAGAGCGAGAGAGAGATAAAAATTTATAATTTAAATGATAGTAAAATAAACATCAATATATGTGTCATTATAAATTACAGTCTTTTTTTCGACATTCCAAAGATAACAAAAATGTGTTTATTTTTTAAACCCTCCCCACCTCATATTTCGGTTTTTGCAGCCAGGCAAAGACATTCGCCACAAATTAAAGCAATTAAACATTTTGCCGAAGAACAAAAATGAACAGCAGCAGTGAAAGGGAAAACTTTTAATTAATGATGTTCTGATAGGAAAACACACACACAACTACTACTACTGGTGTAAAAAAATAATTTATTTTTTAAACAATGAGTATAAAAAACTGCATACAATAACCTAATTTAAAATATAAAGGAAACGGATGTTAACAGCCATACCATTACAATAGATCGTATAGGTACCACTCTCTCCAATACCCTTACACTTCAATAGGGGTTTGCTGTTGTTTTTATTTTTTTTTCTATAACAAACTCTTTTTCCTATTCTCACACATTATTATTATTGTTGTTGTAGTCTTTCTTCTCAGCTATTTAGTTTAAATACCTTCAATTCCATATGTGAGTTGCATACACTCACACACACACATCTACCCCCTACATGAGAGTTAATGTTATAATGCATGTACGTATTTTCCATACAAATGAGTGTTCATTTGTATATGTGTGCGTGTGTTGTTTTCTTTTAAATACGTATTTGTGTGTTACACATACAACTTAATATGGGCAAGGTTATCGTTTATTTGCTGAAAAGTAGAAAAACAGATCCCTGTTTATTTTCACATGAAAATATATGAACATTTTCCTGATGCCGTATACGCTCACACACACACATATACATACTTACTGATGTCATTTAAATCGAGGGAGAAAAGCATAAAATGTTGAATGATTTCCATTTCCATTTACGCTTCGTTTTTGCCAATAAGAAAGTGAAAAGAAGAACATTTTACGTAAAAGGCAATTGCAGGGGACAGTGGTGCCACCAAAAAAATATTTTGGAAAAAAAAATCATGCCTTAGAATATGCCATGAAAAAAAAATAGTTTAAAAATATTTTTAAAACATCTGCGCCTATTGGTAGACCTCAAAAAAATACTTTGGAAAAAATCACGCCTTAGAATATGCCATGAAGAAAAATAATTTAAAAATATTTTTAAAACATCTGCGCCTATTGGTAGACCTCAAAAAAATACTTTGGAAAAAAATCACGCCTTAGAATATGCCATGAAAAAAAATAATTAAAAAATATTTTTAACCAGTGAGCGGAGCAGTATAGTCGGACGGTGCCGACCATACGATACCCTACACAACTACCACGGAACTCAAATTTTCTGCGGATTTTTATTCCGAGCCTGGGCAATATTAAGTGATATTTGCACCCTCTTGCCCGATTAGAGATAAACAGCACCTCTTCCTCACACATACATATTTTCCGAATATTACGAGTATTCAGTACAGCTATTGTCCAGATTTTCTTTCACCGTGGGTTGTATTGTGATGTTCGGCTTTCATTTGTGGTCTATAGATCGACTCGAAAATAACACAAAAAAGTAAGTTTTCGGTCCACTACACTCCAAAATTATTATCTGATATTCACCGAAAATTATAGGCGTTGTCCTTGACCATAACTGGAACCTCATGGAACATTTCAAAGCGATCAGCGCTATAGTTCCGCTCTCTAGAGTGATAATGGGTTATTAAATAATATACGAATACGGAGATACCTGTAAATATTTAGGTGTAACTCCTACATCCGGGAACATACAACAACATAATTGGTATTAATTTAAAGGTTAACCACTCCTCTATGATAAAATATCAACTTCTCGGGTCTATGTTTTTCAGGAGTAAATATATACGCTATAGAATACAAATTTTGTCATTTTTCACACAAAAGTCAGGGTCCATTTGACCCGCTAAATATTGACCTATCTTTATCAAAACAGGCATGCTTATTCTTTGGCCCGATCCCCTTCTCCATGCAAAATTTCACGATGTTCGGGCCATTATTGCGGCCTCTGGAGCGACCAGAAAAACCGACAAAAATTTAGTATTTGGTCCATTTCATCCCCTAAATATTAACCGATCTTTTCCAAAAACAATAGGGGTCTTCATTGGCCAGAACCCATCCTACATGCAAAATTTCGTGAAGATTGGTTCATAACTGTGGCCTGTATCGTGTTTACAAATTATAATGGACAGACGGACGGACGGACGGACGGACACACATGTCTAGATCGACTCAGCTAGTCGAGATATGACGATCGGTATACTTAAAGGTGGGTCTAGGACCAATATTTCGCGGCGTTACAAACTTTTGGGGCTGCACAAAGCTATAATACCCTGACAACATAGTTGTGTAGGGTATAAAAATCTGCGCCTATTGGTAGACCTCAAAAAAATATTTTGGAAAAAAATCACGCCTTAGAATATGCCACGAAAAAAAATAATTTAAAAATATTTTTTAAGAAATCCACGCCTGTTGTTGGACCTCAAAAAACTATTTTTAAGAAATCCACGCCTGTTGGTGGACCTCAAAAAACTATTTTTAAGAAATCCACGCCTGTTGGTGGACCTCAAAAAACTATTTTTAAGAAATCCACGCCTGTTGGTGGACCTCAAAAAACTATTTTTAAGAAATCCACGCCTGTTGGTGGACCTCAAAAAACTATTTTTAAGAAATCCACGCCTGTTGGTGGACCTCAAAAAACTATTTTTAAGAAATCCACGCCTGTTGGTGGACCTCAAAAAACTATTTTTAAGAAATCCACGCCTGTTGGTGGACCTCAAAAAACTATTTTTAAGAAATCCACGCCTGTTGGTGGACCTCAAAAAACTATTTTTAAGAAATCCACGCCTGTTGGTGGACCTCAAAAAACTATTTTTAAGAAATCCACGCCTGTTGGTGGACCTCAAAAAACTATTTTTAAGAAATCCACGCCTGTTGGTGGACCTCAAAAAACTATTTTTAAGAAATCCACGCCCTTGGCTAGACTCTTACAAAATATTTTTAAAAAAAATTCACGCCACTTTCTGAGTCGATTTATGCATGGACGGACATGCCGTCCGTCCGTCTGTAGATGTTAAATTATAAACAAAGTACAGGTCGCATTTATGATCCGATTTGGATGAAATTTGGCACAGCTCACATCTTTGGCTCATTGAAACTGAAGAAAATAGGGTCAGATTTAGATATAGTACTTACTTAGCTGGCTTGTGACAGAACTTTCGTTCCATAAGCCGAGCTTAGAAACGATTCGGCGCGTCGGTCTTTTGCACAGTTTTTTCAATTGGAAAGACCATTTTCGACAATGTTATCTTCGACTTGATCTTTCCATCGTATTCGTGGCCTTCCCTTTCTGCGTGAACCATCAGCTGGTTCGCTTTTATATGCCTTCTGGGCTGGGGCATCTTCATCCATTCTCACAACATGACCTACGTAGTCACTGCAGCTCAATACGTCTAAGAATGTCGATGTGCGAAAATAGCTGGTACAACTCATGGTTCATTCGACGGCGATATTCAGCATCAACGCAGATCGGCCCATAGATCTTTGGGAGAATTTTTCTCTCAAATACTCCAAGAGCTGCCTCATCTGCTTGCGTAAGTACCCATGCTTCAAATCCATATAACAGCACGAGTAGTATCAGCGTCTTGTAAAGTGTGAGTTTGGTCTGGCGGGAGGTGGCCTTGTTTCTAAACTGATTAATTAGATCATAGTAGCATCGGCTGGTCATCACTTTCCTTCTCCGAATTTCAAAACTGATGTCATTCGTTTTATTTATGGCGGTACCAACGTATATAAAATCTTTGACTACCTCGAAGCTGTAGTTCTCAAGTTCCACTGGGGGTCCGAGTCTACTGGACGTCTTGCGCGTTGATACCATCAGCTTGGTCTTCTCGCCGTTTACTGCCAGACTCACTTCCGCAGATTCCTTCTCAATTTATTCAAAGGTGGCTGTTACCGCTCGCAATGTTCGATTCATTATTATATCGATGTCATCGGCGTAGGCGAGTAACTTGTGTTGTTTGGTGTACAGAGTACCATTTCTGTTCACTTTTGCCTCTCGTATGATCTTTTCCAGCAGGATGTTAAAAAGGTCACACGACAAACTTTCACCTTGTCTGAATCTTCTTTCGGTATTAAAGGGCTCCGAGTGGTCCTTTCCGACTTTAACTGCTGATCTTGTGCCAGTTAAAGTTATCCTGCATAGCCGAATTGATTTTGAAAGAATGCCAAACGCAGACATGGCTTTATATATCTCTGAACGCATAAGGCTGTCGAATGCGGCTTTATAGTCGACGAATAGGTTGAATGTGTCGATGTGTCTTCCTGGGGTTTTTCAGGATTTGGAGCAGATAAAAATGTGGCCAATGGTGGATTTGCCAGGTCTGAAGCCACATTGGTATGGTCCAATAATGTCATTGACCATTGGCTTCAGTCGTTCACACAGTACGCTGGATAGCACTTTATATGCGATGGGAAGGAGACGTATTCCCCTATAGTTGGCATATATCGTCTTGTCTGCTTTTTTGTGCACGGGACACAAAATGCTGGGGTTCCAATCATTGCGCATGCATTATTCTGGCCAAATTGTACTAATCAGCTGGTGCATGATCCTTACCAGCATCTAACCACCAGTCTTGAATAGTTCGGCACATGCTGCTTTATTATTCTTCAGCCGATTGATTGCTATTCTGACTTCATCTTGGCTAGGTGGTATACACTCTATACCATCATCTATTATTGGTTCTGGGGTATCATCTTCACCGTTACTATTTGATACCAGAAGTTTTTTCAAATGCTCCTTCCAGATCCTCAGCACGCTGTCTGCATCTGTCACCAGGTTTCCTGCATTATCTCTACAGGAGGATATGCCTGCACCAAAGCCTTCGGTTTGGTGTTTTACCCATTGGTAGAATTTTCGGACTTTATTCTGAATCCTGTACATCTCGATTTGCTCACGCTCACGTTTTTCTTGTTCTTTCTTCTTTTTTTCTGAAAATACGTTTCTCCTCTCTCCTTTTCTCCCGATAGTTCACCATCGCATTACGTGTTGCTACTGTCCGCAGGTTTGCCCTATACGCTGCGTTTTTCATATCAGTAGCATTACGACACTCCTGATCGTACCACGGTTTTCTTGATGGTGGTCATTGGTACCCAAGTGTTGCTTTTGTTGCAATTTGTAGGGAGTGGGCAATTCTCTACCACTGTGCTTCTATATTATTATCGGGACAAGGGGTGCTTTCGTCAAGCTGTTGGGTAAGTTGAGCAAAATAGGCTTCTGCTACCTGTTGTGTTTGCAGCTTTTCGACGTCAAATTTCCGTATTATATTAGATCGCACCTTTGCTGCTACATTAAGACGGGTGCGTACCTTGGCTGACACAAGGTAATGGTCCGAATCGATATTCGCTTCTCGGATCGATCGGACGTCTAAAACACTGAATGATTGCCTTCCGTCTATCATAACGTGATGGACTTGATTTATTGTTGTTCGATCGGGAGAAATCCAAGTGGCCTTGTGTATATCGAAATGCTTGAATCTGGTGCAGCTAACTACCATGTTTTTTGCTGCCGCGAAGTCAATCAACCTCATGCCGTTGTCTGATGTTTCTTCATGGAGGCTGAATTTTCCGAATTTTCCGTGGGGCCAAAGATATTTTCTCTTCCGATTTTTGCATTAAAATCTTCTAGCAGAATTTTAATGTCATGGCCCGGGCAGCGGTCATATGCTGTTTATAGGCGCTCGTAAAATATGTTTTTGGTCTGATCATCTTTATCTTAGGTCGGAGCATGGGCGCAAATGAGACTGATATAGAAGAAATTCGCTTTTATACAGATTATAGCAGTTCGCTCATCTACTGGAGTGAATCTGGAGACGAGGGGTTTGATGCTCCTATTAACCATAAATCCGCAGCCAAATGCACGTCTTGTTTCATGGCAGTTATAATACAGGGCGTAATCATCTGACTTACTTACGCCAGTCCCATTCCATCGCATTTAAGGCAATAATATCGGCTTTTTACTTCTTGAGTACATCCGCCAAATCTGTACAACGTGCGCACATTCCAAGTGCAAATTCGCAGATCGTTGTCCTTTACACTTTGGCGGGTGTCGTCAAGATTTGGGGGGGTTTGGTTTTCTTTTTTTTTTGCATTTTCATAGTAGGAGGGGTTTTCCGAGAGTTCGCAACTAACCCGACGCCTGAACACATTTTTTTATATTTCTTATGGGTGAACTCGCGGCACATATTAGCTCACTATTTCATCGGGTGATGAGAATATCTCCCCAGGTGGCACCGCGGGGAGCTCAGTGTCCACAATTGGCATGAAAGAGGGACCAAGATAAGCCTGGACTTCTCCATGTTAAAGCCAATCAGAGGCGTTGCTTGATATCTATCACGCCTTTGTTGAGACCTTGAAAAAATATTTTGAAAAATATAGCACTGTATCTTGATCTCCTGGGAATATCCTGCTTGGAAAATATCCCTTGTTACATATTATTTTTCTCCACGGTCCCGGTGCTCTGATAAGACTCCTACATATGTATTTTGCATAAATACATTTGCTCACACTCACACAAACGCACGCTAACGAACACTTTCATTCACTTATGCCAGTACATGTGTTTTTATTTTTTGTTCTCCTGCAATATCATTCGTTTCTGCTTTATAAGCCTTGTTAGGTTGTGTAAATGGCAACATTTATTGAAACAGGAATAACATTAACACATAATTTAAATTTATTTTTTATTTAAATTCTTTTTTTCTCTCTTTCCATGTCTTTCACTTTTCGTTTACTTCTTGAGCGGAGATCCAACATCAATGCGTTTTGCCTCGGATGTGTTTTCTATATTTCATGGGGATATGGGAACATGTGTATGTGTGTGTGTGCGTATACTTTTCCTTATGTAGTTGACCTACATACGGAAATTCATGTTAAGAGCAGGAGGAGGAGGAAAAAGAAAATACGCTACAGATAAAGAAAATTATCCATTAAAGATAAATTTATATGTATGGCAGAGACACACACTCACACTTACATGAGCTTAAGTGACACATGGCTATGTGTGAATGTCGGGGTGTGTGTGTGTGCTTTATACGTTTCAAGGAAATCAGGAAGAAAATTGCCATTAACGTTAAGAGGTATTTTTTCTCCGGTTTTTGGGATGTAAAATTGCTGTTCGGATGAAAATTGGCAAATAATTTTGTTAGGGAGTTGACAGAGAAATATGGTTTTTGGGGTGAGAAGGAAGGAGAGCTTTTTGGAAATATTTTGAAAATTTGATTATCACTGAAAAAATAATACAGTCACTTGCCTTCACTGGGAAGAGTTTTGGATATTAAAGATATTCTATCCCCATAGTCAAAATCCCTTTTGTTAGTACCTTATATTTACATTCCAGACCCAGACCCTCAGAAAAACGATATTGTACATGTTTTCCCTTGCTTAATATTTTTTTTTTGAAAATTTTTCCTAAGTTACGCCCTTCAGAGTAGCCAGAAAAAATATAAAAAAAATATTTTATACTTTTTTAAGCTCCAGGTTAAAACTTTCCTTAAATAATTCCATTTTCTCCCCATTTCTATTAACCTGAACAACTCAGCAGATTATGACATTCAATCATCATTGCTTTGCTATTATTATTATTATTTTCGATATTATTTCCAGCAATAGTAATGCCAAGGATTTATTACTGCTCTGCTGCTCCTCATATTATCCTGCAATGATTTCATTCGCAAACTGCAATTTTTCAACCAAAATTGACAATTACACGACAATGGCGAAGCAAACGGTGATATAAGTTTTCCATCGCACACACACACACACACTCATACAGGCAACAACACCAATTTCTCATATAGCAATCATCATCATAAAATTGTTGTTTTTGTTGTAATAAAAAAATTGTAGTTCTATCAATTGCATAACCTGCGATCAACTACAAAAATTGATGTAATGGCTTCCATGGTAAACTACAAAAAAATAATATCTTGAATTATTGCAGATGATTGGTAATGTGTAGATGTATGTGTGTGTCTCCATGTGAGTGTATGTGTGTAACAAAATTTATTGGCAATAATCAGGGCAATGAAAAGAAAATTATTTTGTAGATGACAAAGAAGCTTAAGACGAATTTGGAAATAAAAAACCTGAATGCTAAATAAAAATAGTAAATAATCAAGATACAAAAAAAAAATTTTAAAAATGCGGACTTTGGTGTAAAATTTGTCTTAAATCGGAAGAAAATATATGTGGGAGCTATATCTAAATCTGAACCGATTTTCGCGAAACTTAACACACATCATTCTAGCCTTAACTCAGTACGCTGTACCAAATTTCGTGCAAATCTAAGGACATTTTGGGGCTTTGGTGCACCATTTGTCTTAAATCGGACGAAAATATATATGGCAGCTATATCTAAATCTGAACCGGGTTTCACGAACTTTAACACACATCATTCTACTCTTAATCCAGTACGCTGTGCCAAATTTCGTGCAAATCGAAGAATATATAAGGTGTTTGGTGCACCATTTACCTTACATCGGACGAAAATATATATGGGAGCTATATCAAAATCTGAATCGTTTTTCACGAAACTTAGCACACATCATTCTAGGCCTAATTCAGTACACAATACCAAATTTCGTGCAAATCGAAAGATATATAGGGAAATTGGTGTACCATTTACTTTAAATCGGACGAAAATATACATGGGAGCTATATATAAATCTGAACCGATTTTCGCAAAACTTAACACACATCATTCTAGACTCAATTCAGTACGCTATACCAAATTTCGTGCAAATCGAAAGATATATAGGGACTTTGGTGCACCATTTACGTAAAATCGGACGAAACTATATATGGGAGCTATATCTAAATCTAAACCGATTTTCACGAAACTTAACACACATCATTCTAGTCTTAAATCAGTACGCTGTACCAAATTTCGTGCAAATCGAAAAATATATAGGGACTTTGGTGAACCATTTACCCTAAATCGGACGAAAATATATATGGGAGCTATATCTAAATCTAGACCGATTTTCGCGAATCTTAACACACTTCATTCTTGATCTAATTCAGTTGACTGTACCAAATTTCATGCAAATCAAAAGATAAATGGGGACTTTGGTGCACCATTTACCTTAAATCGGACGAACACATATATGGGAGCTATATCTAAATCTGGACCGATTTTCAGGAAACTTAGCACACATGATTCTACTCTTAGTTCAGTACGTTGTACAAAATTTCGTGCAAATCGAAGTATATCAAGGGACTTTGGTGCAATATTTACCTTAAATCGGACTAAAATATATATGGTAGCTATATCTCAATCTGAACCGATTTTCAGGAAACTTAACACACATCATTCTAGGCTTTATTCAGTACGCTGTGCCAAATTTCGTGAAAATCGAAGTATATTTTAGGACTTTGAGGCACCACTTACATTAAATCGGACGAAAATATATATGGGAGCTATATATAAATCTGAACCGATTTTCGCAAAACTTAACACACATCATTCTAGGCTTAATTTAGTACGCTGTGCCAAATTTCGTGCAAATCGAAAGATATATAGGGACTTTGGTGAACCATTTACATAAAATCGAACGAAAATATATATGGGAGCTATATCTAATGTGAACCGATTTTCACGAAATTTAACACATATCATTCTAGGCTCAATTTATTGCGGTGTGCCAAATTTCGTGCAAATCGAAAGATATATAGGGATTTTGGTGCACCATTTCCCTTAAATCGGACGAAAATATATATGGCAGCTATATCTAAATCTGAACCGAGTTTTCCCAATTTCAATAGGGTTCGTCCTTGGGCCAAATAAGTGACCTATGCCAAATTTCATCCAATTCGGATCATAAATGCGACCTGTACTTTGTTATACCATACACAACTATGTTGTCAGGGTATTATAGCTCTGTGCAGCCAAGAGTTTGTAACGCTGCGAAATATTGGTGCTAGGCCCACCTTTAAGTATACCGATATCTCGACTAGCTGAGTCTATCTAGATATGTGTGTCCGTCCGTCCGTCTGTCTACTATAATTTGTAAACACGATACCGATCGTCATATCTCGACTAGCTGAGTCTATCTAGATATGTGTGTCCGTCCGTCCGTCTGTCCACTATAATTTGTAAACACGATACAGGCCACAGTTATGGACCAATCTTCACGAAATTTTGCATATAGGTTGAGTTCTAGCCAATGAAGACCCGTATTGTTTTTGGAGAAGATTGGTTAATATTTAGGTTTTGCTGGTCGCTCCACAGGTCGCAATTATGGCCCAAACATCGCAAATTTGTACATGGAGAAGGGTATCGGATCAAAGAAGAAGCATGCCTGTTTTCATAAAGATCGGTCAATATTTAGCGGGTCAAATGAACCCTGACTTTTGTGTGAAAAATTTCAACATATTTATTCTATATCGTATATATATATATATATCCCTGTAGGACATACACCCGAGAAGTTGATAGTATATCCAAGAGGAGTGGTTGACCTTTAAATTGATACCACTTATATTGTCGTATGTACTCGGATATGGGAGTTAGACTTAAATATTTATAGGTGCTTATGTATTCATATATTATTTAGTACAGCAACGTACACAGGATTTCATTTCGGGGGGAGGGGGACCGGTAGTACAAAATGAAAAAATTCGCTGTTGCAAACATAAATTTACTGTGAAAAAAAATCCTTTCGGGTACGTCCATGATTTAGTAACCCATTACCACACTACAGGGCAAAAATATAGGTCTGATCGCTTTGAAATTTTCCATGAGGATCCATGTATGGTCAAGGACAACGCCTATAATTTTCGATGATGATCAGATAATAATTTTGGGATGAACTGGACCGAGAACCTAATTTTTTTTTTTTTTTTTTTTGTGTTTTTTCGTGTCAATCTATAGGCCACAAGCCGAACATCACAGCTCAACCTACAGTGATGGGAATCACGGAAAGGGAATCTGTAATGAATATTGGGAATATTCGGAAAATATGTCAGTGTAAGGAAGAGTTGCTATGTTCATTTCGAAACGGCGAAAGAGGGTGCAATTATTACCAGGCTCGAAATAAACATCTGCAGAAGGTAAGAGTTCCTTGGTAGTTGTGTAGGTTATCGTATGATCGGCCTCGTCCGACTATACTGCTCCGCTTACTGGTTTACAATTTAACATGGAGAGACGTAAATCGATTCAGAAAGTGATTCTATGCATATTCTCAAAAGGAACCATGTGTCTACCTCGTTTCCTTTGCCTGTTACAAACATATGCACAAAAACATAATACCCTGTACCACAGTGTGGTGAAGGGTATAAAAATCGTTCGTTATAGACTTTTTGATTTGAAAAAATTCTACACTTAATTTCAAAAGACCCTTATTACCTAAGACCCCAAAAAGTATGCAATGTTTCCTTTTTACCAAACAAAACTACAAGCGTTTTTAGCAACTAAATGCCATTTAACTGCCAACAACTACAACAAAAAGAAAAACTCACCTCAACACTTAAAGCTTAACTGCGGCACTAAAGACCCGTCTTGTAACTACTTCACTTTCTCCCTCTCGCACTTACACACTCACATTCACCAAAATAAACACGAACACTTATAACCACTTAAAGAGTCTACCTGTCTGCAATTTACCATATGGAACAAACACACACATTCACGTATACACACATACAATCACACACACTCCCATAGAGATACAAAAATATAACAATCATGTCGCCATAAAGTTATATGCCATGCAAAACGTTTAACATTTCATAAAAGATTATGAGTGCAAAGGTGTGTGGGAGTGTGTGTGTGTGAGTGGATGTTTGTGTGTGCGTTTGTTGTTTTTTCGCATTTGAATTTTTAGAAGACACCAACACAATTGCATTTACAAAAGGCTTGAAACGCACAGCCACAACATACACACTAAGTGTTGAATTTTGAAGAAGGAGGCAGACGACTATTTTTGAAAGTGTTTGGTTGTGAATGTGTGTGAGAGTGAGTGTGTGTGTGTTGGAGGTTTAGTGAGTGTGTCATAAAACGTTTTGTAAATTTTGTTCACTTTTCTTTTGATGACATTCAAGAGACACATTTAGACTGAAGTACTACTGGCTGGTTGTGGCAAAGGTTGGTTCGTACATGTCAAGCATTTCATATTCACACAGTTATGGATTTTTTGAGGAGAACACTTTCCGGCACACACAAACACACCTACACGCACACTCAAATACACACTCTGACTGTTCGTCTTTTTGTGTGTGTGTGTGTGTGTCTGTATTAGGTAATTGAAAGCAATAACAAACAAATTGATGTTAAAGGGTTTTTTGTTTTGTTTTTGTCATTTCATCTCTTTTAGCCATCCGTTTGTTGGCTTTTGTTGTTTTGTGTTCGGCATTCAGAATCCAAAAATACTGCCCTTGTTGTTGTTGCTGCTGCTGCTACTGATGCACAAAACGTTTTTCTGGCCAAAAACAGTAATTGCTCATAATTATTTTTCAAATTCGTATGAATTTTAAAAATTGTGTCCGAACATTTGGAAATTTGCCACACAAAGCACACGGACACAGACACACCGACACTCACACAGAGGCACTGACCGACATACATAGAGATATTCCGTTTGGACACACACAAAACACTTCTAATTGGAAATGTCAACTTCAAATAGAAATGAACACTTTGACCAGTGAAATGAAGCAGCAACAAATAACAGCAACAACAACAACAACGCATCAACAAA
Source organism: Musca vetustissima (assembly GCF_032173495.1). Taxonomy (NCBI): domain Eukaryota; kingdom Metazoa; phylum Arthropoda; class Insecta; order Diptera; family Muscidae; genus Musca; species Musca vetustissima. The sequence goes on from NW_026882250.1 coordinate 24,662, forward strand.
ACTGGTAATAAAAACTACAAATGACAGCATACATTTAGGAGTCAAACTAAACTATGACATAATTTTAGGCTCGTTGTTTTAATTGCAATTATGGCCAGACAAAATTCATTTGTGACAAAACGAAAAAAAATCCAGCTCCTGGTCAGGAGATAATTTGAACATTTAAAACTGGACTGAAAACAAAAATAACGATGGGTTAAAATTATACACTCCAATAATTGTGAAATATGCCAACAGGAAAAATTTACACAGGTGGGATGGACACAAGAGAAGGGAATTGGGAATGGTACAGAAATAATCCACTCCTAAGGATGGGCTATGGAAATTCTTTTAAAAACACCCACGGCCCACGTGCAAATTTGAAGATATATAAGAACTTTCATGCAGCATATATATAAAATCGGACGAAAATATATAGGAGCACACAGCTTTATATACTCAATTCAGTACGCTGCGCCAAATTTCGTGCAAATCGAAATATATTTAGGGGCTTTGGTGCATCATTTACATAAAATCGGACGAAAATATATATCGGGGATATATCTAAATCTGAATCGATTTTCATGAAACTTAGCACACTTCATTCTAGACTCAATTCCGTACGCCAGCCCAAATTTCGTGCAAATCGAAATATATATATATAAAGACTTTAATGCATCATTTACATAAAATCGGGCGAAAATATGTATGGAAGCTACATTTAAATCTGAACCGATTTTCTCGAAACTTAGCACACATCTTTCTATACTCAATTCAGTACGCTGTGCCAAATTTCGTGCAAATCGAAAGGTATTTAGGGGCCTAGGTGCACCATTTACATAAAATTGGACAAAAATATATATGGGAGCTGTATCTAAATCTGAACTGATTTTCACGAATTTAAACACACATCGTTCTATACTCAATTCAGTACGCTGTGCCAAATTTCGTTCAAATCGAAGGATATATAGGACCTTCGTGCACCATTTACATAAAATCGGAAGAAAATATATATGGGAGCTATATCTAAATCTGGACCAATTTCTACGAAACTTAACACACATCACTATAGATTTAATTCAGTACGCTATGCAAAATTTCGTGCAAATCGAAGGATATAAAGGGGCTTTGGTGCACTATTTACCTAAAATCGGACGAAAATATATATGGGAGCTATATCTAAATCTGAACCGATTTTCACAAATTTAAACACACATCATTCTAGACTTAATTCATTACGCTATGCAAAATTTCGTGCAAATCGAAGGATATGGGGGACTTTGGTGCACCATTTACATAAAATCGGACGAAAATATATATGGGAGCTATATCTAAATCTGAACCGATTTTCATGAAACTTAGCACACTTCTGGACTCAATTCAGTACGCCAGCCCACATTTCGTGCAAATCGAAATATATGTAGGGACTCTGATGCACCATGTACATAAAATCGGACGAAAATATGTATGGGAGCTATATCGAAATCTTAACCGATTTTCCCGAAACTTACCACTCATCATTCTAGACTTAATATATCACGCTCTGTCAAATTTTGGCCATATCGAAGGATATAAAAGGACTTTAGTCCACTATTTACCTAAAATCGGACGAAAATATATATGAGAGTTATATCTAAATCTGAACCGATTTTCCCGAAACTTACCACTCATCATTGTAGACCTAATTTATAACGCTATGCCAAATTTCGTGCAAATCGAAGCATAAATAGGGGCTTTGGTCCACTATATACCTAAAATCGGGCGAAAATATATATGGGAGCTATATCTAAATCTGAACCGATTTTTATGAAATTTAACACACATCTTTCTGGACTTAATTCAGTACTCTATGCAAAATTTCGTGCAAATCGAAGGATATATAGGGACCTTCGTGCACTATTTACTTTAATTTGGACGAAAATATATATGGGAGATATATATTAATCTGAACCGATTTTCCCGAAACTTACTACTTATCACTCTAGACCTCATTTATTACGCTCTGCCAAATTTCGTGCAAATCAAAAGTTATATAGGGACTTTGGTGCACCATTTACATAAAATCGGACGAAAATATACATGGGAGCTATATCTAAATCTGAAGCAATTCTCACGAAATTTAACTCATACTATTCTAGACTTATTTCAGTACGCTGTGCTGAATTTCGTACAAATCGAAAGATATTTAGGGACTTTAGTGCACCATTTACCCAAAATCGGACGAAAATATATATGGGAACTATATGTAAATCTGAACCGATTTTTACGAAACTTAACACACATCGTTCTAGACCTAATTTATTACGCTCTGCCAAATTTCGTGCAAATCGAAGCATACATAGGGACTTTGATCCACTATTTACCTAAAATTGGACGAAAATAGATATGGGAGCTATATCCAAATCTGAACCGATTTTTACGAAATTTAACCCACATCTTTCTTGACTTAATTCAGTACGCTGTGCCAAATTTCGAGCAAATCGAAGGATACATGGGGACTTTTGTCTACTATTTACCTAAAATCGGACGAAAATATATATGGGAGCTGTATCTAAACCTGAACCGATTTTTACGAAACTTAACACACATCACTATAGACTTAAATCAGCACGCTATGCCAAATTGTGTGCAAATCGGAAGGTATATAGGTACTTTGATGCACCATTTACCTCAAATCGGATGGAAATATATATGAGAGGTATATCTAAATCTGATCCGATTTTTACCAATTTCAATAGGGTTCGTCCTTGTGTGAAAGGAGTGAGGTTTACCAAATTTTATCCAAATCGGATAATAAATTCGACCTGTACTCTGTTTACAATTTAACATCTACAGACGGACAGACAGACGGACATGCATAAATCGACTCAGAAAGTGGTTCTATGCATAATCTCAAAAGTAACCATGTGTCTATCTCGTTTCCTTCTGCCTGCTACAAACATATGCACAAAGACATAATACCCTGTACCACAGTGTGGTGGAGGATATAAAAATCCTCGCCTAAGGATAGACTTTGGAAAATAGTCCATGATTGATGGTAGGCCATGAAAAAATATTTTGTAAAAGAGCCCTGTCATGAGTCCCTAAACATATATTCTTTAAAAAATCCACGTTTTTTGGTAGTCTCTGTTTTTCTAGATCCACTGTTAGTATATTACAATTTTAATTAAAAAATATCACCTCATAAATTCACCTATATCTCTCCTAATTTAATCAATGATTTCCTTTAAGCTTTCTTATCGGAAAACGATGGTGAATAGTGGAAAAAATCTCCACTGCCATAAATTCGCTTATCATTACCTGAGAATCTGATGAAATCTTTTTTTTATTTAACGAAACATTGATTTCACTGCTATACGCTTTCCCATAAAGGTTAAACGTTCCTAAACAAATAACTTACTTCCCATCGTTCCACCCTCCACTCCGCCGAATTTATTATTTCACCATTCAAGACAACGACATCCTGGCCACCATTTTAGGGTATTTTTTTTTCTTTCGCGCCCTCTCAATGCCAATAAACCAGTCACGGCAGTCCGAAGCAAGCAACGTTAGCTGGGTGAATGAATGAATGTTCGTTACACCTTTGAACCTTAATAAACACAACAGCTTAATAAGCTATGGTGGAGCATAAACGGAAGTAGCGACCAAAGAACGAAAAAAGTAAAACAGAAAAAACAACAACGAAATACAAAACACGGTAAGGTAAAAAGTGAAAACTTTAACACAGCGATATTGTAGCGGGAGGAATAGCAACAATAACACTAAATTTTAATGTGAACAAAGGCAATGTATTTTTTGTTGTACTTGTCGTTGTTATATTTAAATGCTTAGTTCGGAAGCGGAAAATAAAAGAAATGGTAGCCAACAAGTTGTTTCACAATCCTGAATGGCGTTCCAGCGGGAAGACAACGACAGAGAGTCTCCAAACCAAAGGTGGGACCAATATAACAGAACAAGCGTACAATGTTGAGGAACCCCAACAATTGTAAAATTGTGCATTTTCCACAATGCCCCCCCCCTAAAAATTAAAAAAAAATATTTTAACTGCCTCCCTGCTTGATTGTCCTAAATTAAGTCCCTCTTAAGCAAAAAGTTCATTGTATTGGACACATAGTACCCCAAACTAATACAGGTAGAAACAAAAATTACTCGCGCATATATACACAAAGCATATATATACACGCATATATATACAAAGATACACACATACATACATCCCCTAAAATGAACACCTACATTTCAAACGAACCTTTAAACAAGTTTTTTTTCGAAAAGTCATCTAAACAAAACAGCCATAAAGTGGAACCTCTTTAAGGACCTAAGGAATAGGGAATGAGAGAGAGAAAAAAAATCTGCTGAATTTTCACTTTTATTTCTTGTTGTTGTGGTGGGCTCCCCATGGTTGACTTTTGTGGTCATTTAAGTAATGATTTTTGTCATAATGGGCAACAATGATGACAATGTTTTTTTTTTTTTTTTTTGGAACAACAAAAACATATGAGACACTCCACGGATGGCCTCGGAAGAAATATTTTATTAGATCTCGAAAAAAATATTTTAAAAAATCCACGCCTAAGAGTAGACATCGAAAAAAATATTTTAAAAATTCCAAGTCTAAAAATCCTAGCCTAAGAGTAGGCCTCAAAAAAATATTTTTAAAAAAATATATAACTAAAAGTAGACTTCGAAAGCCTAAGAGTAGACTACCAAAAAAAAATATTTTCAAAAAATCCACCTCTAAGATTGATCCATAAAAATATTAAAAAAAATCCACACCTAAGGATAGGCTTTAAAAATATTTAAAAACCAGTGGGCAAAAAAAATATTTTTGCAGTAGACTTCCAAAGTATATTTTCAAAAGTATATTTTCCATAATATTTTCAAAAAATCCACCTCTAAGATTGATCCATAAAAATATTAAAAAAAATCCACACCATACTTTAAAAAATACCTTACACAACTACCCCAGAACTCTTATCATTCTGCGGATTTTTATTTCGAGCCTGGGTAATATTTCGTGATAGTTGCACCCTCTTGCCCGATTAGAGGTCAACAGCACCTCTTGCTTACACTGACATATTTTCCGAATATTACCAATATTCAGTACAGCCCTTCTAATGACTTGTCCATATTCCCTTATCCGTGGGTTGTGTTGTGATATTCGGCTTATAATTGTAGCCAATAGATTATCTACTTACTTAGCTGGCTTGTGACAGAACTTTCGTTCCATAAGCCGAGCTTAAAAAAGATTTCCAGGCGCGTCGGTCTTTTGTGCAGTTTTTCCCATTTTAAAGACCATATTCGGCAATGTTAACTTTCACTTGATCTTTCCATTTTATTCGTGGCCTTCTCCTTCTGCGTGAACCATCAACTGGTTCGATTTTATATACCTTCTGGGCTGGGGCATCTTCATCCATTCTCACAACATGACCTAGCCAACGTAGTCGCTGCAGCTCAATACGTCTAAGAATGTCGATGTCCGAGAATAGCTGGTACAACTCATGGTTCATTCGACGGCGATATTCACCGTCAACGCAGATCGGCTTATAGATCTTTTGGAGAATTTTTCTCTCAAACACACCAGGAGCTGCCTCATCTGCTTGCGCCAGTAACCATGCTTCAGATCCATATAACGGCACGGGTAGTATCAGGTGGCTATTGAGTTGTTTGCATCTTTACTGCTACATTAAGACGGGTGCGTACCTTGGCTGCCACAAGATAATGGTCCGAATCGATATTCGTTATTCGATCGGGAGAAATCCAAGTGGCCTTGTGTGTATCGAGATGCTTGAATCTGGTGCTCCATTTCATCCGCTAAATATTAACCGATCTTTACCAAAACCAGTAGGGGTCTTCATTGGGCCGAACCCATCCTACATGCAAAATTTCGTGAAGATTGGTCCATAACTGAGGCCGGTATTGTGTTTACAAATTATAATGGACAGACGGACGGACGGACATACATGTCTAGATCGACTAAGCTAAACGAGGTCTGGCGTTCTGTACAATAAATGGTGGGTGGACCAATATTTCGCGGCGTTATAAACTCTTGGGACTGCACAAAGCTATAATACCCTGACAACATAGTTGTGCAGGGTATAAAAACCATAGCTCTGTCTAAGTATACCCTTCACCACACTGTGGTACAGGGTATTGTGGCATTGTGCATATGTTTGTAACAGGCAAAAGGAAACGAGATAGACACAGGGTTCCTTTTGAGAATATGCATAGAATCACTTTCTGAGTCGATTTATGCACGTCCGTCCGTCTGAAGGTTTTAAATTGTAAACAAAGTACAGGTCGCATTTATGATCCGATTTGGATGAATTTTGGCACAAGTCACTTATTTGGCCCAAGGACGAACCCCATTGAAATTGGGAAAAATCGGTTCAGATTTAGATATAGCTCTTATATACAGTTTCGTCCAATTTATTCGATTTGCACGAACATTGGCACAGCGTAATGAATATGGTCTGGAATGATGGGTGCAAAGTTTCGTGAAAATCGGTTCAGATTTATATATAGCTCCCATATATATTTTCTTCCGAGTTTTTGTAAATGGTGCCCCAAAGCCGCTAAATATGCTTCGATTTACACGAAATTTGGCACAGCGTACTGAATTAAGCCTAGAATCATGTGTGCTAAAGTCTAGTGGGATTCGGTTCAGATTTAGATTTGGCTCTCATATATATTTCCGTCCGATTTAAGGTAAATGATGCACCAAATTCCCTAAATATGCTTCGATTTACACGAAATTTAGCACAGCGTACTGAATTAGGTCTAGAAAGATCTGTGTTATGTTTTCTGAAAATCGGTCTAGTGGTAAATAAAGCTCCTATATATATTTTCGTCCCATTAAATGTAAATGGTGTACCAAAGTCCCTATATATCTTTGGGTTTGCACGAAATTTGGCATATCGTAATGAATTAGGTCTAGAATTATATGTGTTAAGTTTCGTGAAAATCGGTTCAGATTTCGATAGAGCACCTATATATATTTTCTCCCGATTTAAGAACATAACATGGATCCATTTTCATGGGTAAGATCCTTCAAAAAATGGGACGTCTGTTAGGATTCCATCTGTTGAATATACCCAAAGTGGTGAAGGGTATCATATAGTCGGCCCGGTCCAACTTTACTACTTTTCTTACTGGTTTTTAAAGGTTCTTTCATTAAAAAGTGAATGTGCCGTTTGCCAAACTGCTGACATGAATACACGATTTAACTCGTCTTTATTTCATGTCATTTTCTAGAACGTGAAATGGACGTCTTATTGCCCTCCTGTTGCCATATTTTTTATTAGGGTTTTTCGTTTTTGTTTAGCCCTATTCACTAACCCTGGTTACAACAACAACAAAACAAGAGAGACAACATTTTCATCATCACCATCGTTGGCATCATTGCCATCAACTAAATATTAGTGTCCTGGGCTTCATCAACATTTAGCTGTGTTCTCACACCGACACACACACACACACCTTAGCCTCAGCTAAGCTAATGCCAAAATAAAGCCATGAAAAGAAAACAAACACACACACACAAACATAGACTTAGCCAAACAAAAAGAGAAACAACATCAAACATCTCGTCAACAACACAAATTTCTTCATTCATGTTTTTTTCAGTTTGGTGTTGATTTTTTTGTTTGTAGGTTGCCTTCATTACCACACAGACAGACATACGGACACACACACACTCTTACCAACCCACCTAACACCTATTCATCGGTTGGAGGTTCTTCTTCATGTTGTTGGTGTTTTGAGTATTTTTTGTTTATTTTTTGAGCTTAGTCCTTTCAAAGGACTCTAAAGACTTTAGAAACCTGATGACAACCTCCTTTCAAAAGATATGCTTATAAAGGTGAGTGAAAGCGAAAGTGAGCTGAGCTGTTGCTGTTGGGTGAGCACGCTCGCTCGCCTTTAGCTTTTACCTTTAGTTTGGCACTTTGACTGTTTAAGTTTTGTGTTCCTCTCTTCTAGTCTCCTCTTCTTTCATTTCATTTTTTGTTTTTGTTTTTTTTTATGTCATGTCACCATAAAAGTTAAACGAAACAAAACACCTTAATGGTCTGACCCTTGGCGTTAGTTTGCCGAAGAAAGGGAAACCATTTAACACGGTTTGCTGTGTAGGGGTGTATGTGTGTGTGTGTGTGTTTGTGTGCCTGCATTTGTATTGACATTCTGAGAATGATGATGATGACGATGTTGTTTTAGAAATAAAACGTTTGTTTTAATAGCAGCAAACTTTAAAAAAGAATATTAGCCTAAGCATGGCTAGGGGAATGGCTATTTTAAATATTTAAAGAGCTCAGCTATAAGGCAGATAGATGGCCTCGGATACACTTTGAGGTATTAGAGGTGATTTTTTATACCCTTCACCACACTGTGGTATTATGTCTTTGTGCATATGTTAGTAAGAGGCAAAAGGAAACGAGATAGACCCATGGTTTCTTTTGAGAATATGCAAAGAATCACTTTCTAAGTCGATTTATGGATGTCCGTCTGTGCGTCTGTCCACGTTAAATTGTAAACAAAGTACAGGTCGCATTTTTGATTTGAATTGGATGAAATTTGGCACAGTTCATTTATTTGGCCCAATCATGAACCCTGTTGAAATTGGGAAAAATCGGTTTAGATATAGCTCCCATATATATTTTCGTCCGATTTTATGTAAATGGTGCATCAAAGTACTCATATATGTTTCGATGTGCACGAAATTTGGCATAGTGTACTGAATTAAGTCTAGAATGATGTTTCGTTTAAATCGATTCAGATTTAGATATAGCTCATATATATAGTTTCGTCCGATTTTAGGCAAATACTGCACCAAAGTCCCTATATATCCATTGATTTGCACGAAATTTGGCATAGCGTTCTGAATTAAGTGTAGCATAGTGTGTGTTAAATTTCGTGGGAATCACTTCAGATTTAGATATAGCTCTCATATATATTTTCGTCCGATTTAAAGTATTTGCACGAAATTTGGCACAGCGGACTGAATTAAGCCTTGAATGATGTGTGCTAAGTTTCATGAAAATCGGTTCACATTTAGATATAGCTCCCATATATAGTTTCGCCCGATTTTAGGTAAATTGTCTACCAAAGTCCCTAAAAATCTTTCAATTTGCAAGAAATTTGTCATATCGTACTGAATAAAGTGTAGAACGATGTGTGTTAAATTTCGTAAAAATCGGTTCAGATTTAGATACAGCTCCCATATAAATTTTCGTCCGATTTAAGATAAATGGTGCATCAAAGTTCCTATATATGTTTCGATTTGCACGAAATTGAGCATAGCGTACTGAATTAAGTCTAGAGGGATGTGTATTAAGTTTCGTGAAAATCGGGTCAGATTTAGCTATAGCTCCCATATATATGTTCGACCGATTTAATGTAAATGGTGTACCAAAGTCCTTATATATCCTTCGATTTGCAGGAAATTTGGCATAGCGTAATGAATTGAGTCCAAAATGGTAAGTGCTAAATTTCGGGAAAATCGGTTCAAATCTAGGTATAGCTCCCATATATATTTTCGTCCGATTTTAGGTAAATGGTGCATCAAAGTACCTGTATATGTTTCGATTTGCACGAAATTTGGCATATCGTACTGAATTAAGTGTAGAACGATGTGTGTTAAATTTCGTAAAAATCGGTTCAGATTTAGATATAGCTCCCATATATATCCTCGTCCGATTTAAGGTAAATAGTGCACCAAAGTCCGGATATATTTTTCGATGTGCTCGAAATTTGGTATATTGTACTGAATCCATCTAGAATGATGTGTGCTAAGTTTCGTGAAGATCCGTTCAGATTTAGATATATCTCTTACATATATATATTCGTCCGATTTTAGGTAGATTGTGCACAAAAGTCCTTATATGTCCTTCGATTTGCACGAAATTTAGCATGGCATACCGAATTGAACCTGGAGTGATGTCTGCCAAGTTTCATGGAAATTGATTCTGATTTAGACATAGCTCCCATATATATTTTCGTCCGATTTAAGGTAAATTGTGCACCAAAGTCCGGATATATTTTTCGATGTGCTCGACATTTGGTATATTGTACTGAATTCAGTCTAGAATGATGTGTGTTAAGTTTCGTGAAGATCCGTTCAGATTTTGATATAGCTCCCATATATATTTTCGTCCGATTTTAGGCAGATTGTGCACCAAAGTCCCTATATATCCTTCGATTTGCACGAAATTTGGCACAGCGTACTGAATTGAGTCTAGAATGATATTTGTTAAGTTTCGGAAGAATCAGTTCAGATTTCGATATAGCTACCACATATACATATATATTCGTTCGATTTTACATAAATGGTGCCCCAAACACCTAACGTTTGTCCGAATAACACGAAATTTTGCACAACGTATCAAATTGGGACTTGAATGGCGTTTTTGCGTTTCATTGAAATTGGTGCAGATGCAGCCATAGCTATCATATGTATTTCGAACGAGTGTCTGATTGAAATTAAATTTTTAACAGTGCGGCTTACCGAATAGCGTGTATCAATTTTGCTATAAATTGTTTTCCATAAAATTTGTCCCATGGTACGCAGACGACTCTAAATCGGGCTATAAAAGGGCTAAAAACTAATTGTAGAAAGTGGCTATTGTGACGTATACGTTTTGACACAACTCATACGCTCCCATGTCCAAAGCCTCATATGTCTAAATCACAATCCATCTGAATCTACCACAATCCTTTCACTCTTTGCCCAACCCCCTTCTACCGATTTGTAAAAACTCGGCCTTACAATTGAATTCTATTTCTCTCTGGCATCATGCAGATATCAAATCACAAACTTATTTATAACCCAGCCATGGCAGACCCCAGCAGTCAAACATCGGCTGGCATGGCAGTTAGGCTGAATGAGTGACTGACTGTATGGTTGGCTGATTGTCTCTCACTCTCTCTCTCTCTCTCTCTCTGTCTGTCTAAATCTGCCCTAATAAAATTAAATTTACCACAGGTTGCAGAAAGACATGAGTACGTTCCTTCGCAGGAGCATTTACATTGAAAATGTAAGGATAGATATGTACAATTTACCCAAAGTGGTGAAGGGTATCATATAGTCGGTCCAGTCCGACTTTACTACTTTCTTTGCTGGTTTAATTTATTTATTCCATTAATTATTATTTTTTGTACTGAATTTATTTATTTAAAATGTGTCTCTTCAATTAGGTTTGCTGTCAATTATGGTAATAATATTATTTTGAATATATATATATAACTGAATGTTAAATCACCACATAGCCAATAATTTCATCATTGGAATGTGATTTTTATTTTATTTTTGTTGCAATTTAATAATTTGATTATGCCTCAAAGAGAAATAATAACAAATAATACTTAAAAAAAACACAGGGTTATTCATCAAATAAAAATAAACACGGCTATTTATAATATCCGCGAATTGGCAATCATAATATCGATAATAATTTCTAGTTCGCTCATGTGAAATGGGTTACAAAGAACATAATTTAATTATGAGTGACAATATTTATTTAATTTGAAATTGTGATTTTTATACAATTCTTTGTATTCCGCTACAAAGGGTGAAATGTAGCGTATGCTTAACAATGGTCATTATACGCACTAGAGGCCAATATGGAATTGGGTTAGTTAAATAAATACTTCTTAATAATACCAAAAAATATTGAACTGCTATAATATCTTTAATTAAGAATCCCCATAGTCTTAAAATTTCCATAAATATATTTTCCAATTTAAAATTCCCATCAATTTCATTCGATATCTACAATTTAAATAATTGGCGTATACATCACAAGAACACTCATACGCACCACACACCCAAACACACATCCATACTGCCTTTAAGATATTCGGTATTTTCCCATAAACCAGACCTAATTAAACCGCTTAACTAATGATGGACCAACCAACTCTGAATGCTATTATGGCTCAAAGCAAAACGCAATTAATTTGTAAAATAATATAGTTGAGAATTACAATCCGCATCGTTAGCTTATATATATATATTGTGTGTGTGCGCTCTGAACTCTTTTTAAATGTTACACAATTAAATCATGACCTTAGGCGTATCATATTATTGATTGCATTTATGTGAATGCGATACAAAGATGATCATGACGATGATGATGATGGTGATGTTGATGTCGATGAGGTTGATGCTGATATTAAATTTTCATTTTTATCTGAAAACCCACAAAATAATTTTGTGTTTGGCTTTTATTGATTTTCTGACATGACACACATTTTGTGAAAGGCAAGGGCAGGCAGACACGCACACACAGGGAGAGAGAGGGGAGGAGGTACATATACATTTATGCAACTACACACACACATACATACCACAATAGAGCAATAATGCACGCACAGTTTCATTTTTATGGAGCAAATGGAAAAATGAGTATTAGGGTAGGTCACTATGACCTCGATATTTTAAAAATATTTTTTGAAGGCTAACCTATAGACATTTTTTGAGCCTTCTCTGGGCTCACAAAATTTCTATAGCATTTTTTTGAGCCCTCCCTGTGGGCTCACAGAATTTCTATAGAAATTTTTTGAGCCCTCCCTGTGGGCTCACAGAATTTCTATAGAAATTTTTTGAGCCCTCCCTGTGGGCTCACAGAATTTTTATAGAAATTTTTTGAGCCCTCCCTGTGGGCTCACAGAATTTCTATAGAAATTTTTTGAGCCCTCCCTGGGATCACAGAATTTAAATAGAAATTTTTTGAGCCCTCCCTGGGCTCACTGAATTCCAATAGACATTTTTTGAGCTCTCTCTAGGCTCGGAGAAATTCTTTGGAATTTTTTTGAGCCATCGCTGGGCTTACAGAATATCTATAGGAATTTTTTGAGCCATCGTGGACTCACAAAATTTCTACAGAAATATTTTGAGCCCTTCCTTGGGCTCACAGAATATCTATGGGAATTTTTTGAGCCATCGTGGACTCACAAAATTTCTATAGAAATTTTTTGAGCCCTCCCTGTGGGCTCACAGAATTTCTATAGAAATTTTTTGAGCCCTCCCTGTGGGCTCACAGAATTTCTATAGAAATTTTTTGAGCCCTCCCTGTGGGCTCACAGAATTTCTATAGAAATTTTTTGAGCCCTCCCTGTGGGCTCACAGAATTTCTATAGAAATTTTTTGAGCCCTCCCTGTGGGCTCACAGAATTTCTATAGAAATTATTTGAGCCATCCCTGTGGGCTCACAGAATTTCTATAGAAATTTTTTGAGCCCTCCCTGTGGGCTCACAGAATTTCTATAGAAATTTTTTGAGCCCTCCCTGTGGGCTCACAGAATTTCTATAGAAATTTTTTGAGCCCTCCCTGTGGGCTCACAGAATTTCTATAGAAATTTTTTGAGCCCTCCCTGTGGGCTCACAGAATTTCTATAGAAATTTTTTTAACCCTCCCTGTGGGCTCACAGAATTTCTATAGAAATTTTTTGAGCCCTCCCTGTGGGCTCACAGAATTTCTATAGAAATTTTTTGAGCCCTCCCTGTGGGCTCACAGAATTTCTATAGAAATTTTTTGAGCCCTCCCTGTGGGCTCACAGAATTTCTATAGAAATTTTTTGAGCCCTCCCTGTGGGCTCACAGAATTTCTATAGAAATTTTTTGAGCCCTCCCTGTGGGCTCACAGAATTTCTATAGAAATTTTTTGAGCCCTCCCTGTGGGCTCACAGAATTTCTATAGAAATTTTTTGAGCCCTCCCTGTGGGCTCACAGAATTTCTATAGAAATTTTTTGAGCCCTCCCTGTGGGCTCACAGAATTTCTATAGAAATTTTTTGAGCCCTCCCTGTGGGCTCACAGAATTTCTATAGAAATTTTTTGAGCCCTCCCTGTGGGCTCACAGAATTTCTATAGAAATTTTTTGAGCCCTCCCTGTGGGCTCACAGAATTTCTATAGAAATTTTTTGAGCCCTCCCTGTGGGCTCACAGAATTTCTATAGAAATTTTTTGAGCCCTCCCTGTGGGCTCACAGAATTTCTATAGAAATTTTTTGAGCCCTCCCTGTGGGCTCACAGAATTTCTATAGAAATTTTTTGAGCCCTCCCTGTGGGCTCACAGAATTTCTATAGAAATTTTTTGAGCCCTCCCTGTGGGCTCACAGAATTTCTATAGAAATTTTTTGAGCCCTCCCTGTGGGCTCACAGAATTTCTAAAGGAATTTGTTGAGCCCTTGGGCTCACAGAATTTCTAAAGGAATTTGTTGAGCCCTTGGGCTCACAGAATTTCTATAGAAATTTGTTGAGCCCATCCTTGGGCTCACAGAATTTCTATAGACATTTTTTGAGCCCATCCTTGGGCTCACAGAATTTCTATAGACATTTTTTGAGCCCTTCTGTGAGCTCACAGAATTTCTATAGAAATTTTTTAAGCCCTTCTGTGGTCTATTGGAATTTCTATAGTAATGTTTGTTTGAATTTTTGAGCCGTCTCTTGGCTGAAAGGATTTCTATAGAAGTTTTTTGAGCATTCCCATCTCCCAGAATTTTTATAGGAACACTACCTGGGCTCACAGAAATGATGTAGAAAATTTTGTGGCCTTTTGTGAGCTTTTGTGTTTAACCACAGAAGGCCTCAAAAAGGCCAAAGTAAATCTATGAATCCTCAGATGGGCTCAAAAACGTGATTTAAAAATTCTGTGAGCCCACAGAAGGGCTCAAAAATAATCCTTAAATTGTGGCTTTTGTGACGTATACATTTTGACGTTACTCATACGCTTCCATGTCCAAAGCCTCATATATCTAAATCACAATCCACCTGAATCTACCACAATCCTTTCTCTCCCTCTCTCTCCACCAACCCCCTTCTACCGATTTATAAAAACGCGGTCTTACAATTGAATTCTCTTTCTCTCTGGCATAATGCAGATATCAAATCACAAACTTATTTATAACCCAGACATGGCAGACCCCAGCAGTCAAACATCGGCTGGCATGGCAGGCAGGCTGAATGACTGACTGTATGCTTGGCTGATTGTCTGTCCCGCTGGCAGTTGTAGTCTTTCAATCGTTCAGACTCAAATACAAGTGTTGCTGTGTTACCTTTCACATATCAGCCACTCGAATACAAAAGGATATTCGAAGCTGGGTAACCTTTGTAACCTACATTTGATGGGTGGGTGTGCGTGCGAATGAGTGTTTGCTGAATAGGTGAAAGGTGTATAATGGCACAAAAAATATACTTACTTTTCATAGAAATGCAATCATACAAATGTGTGTGAGTGCATGTGTATGCGTGTGAGTAATTCTATGAAATTGCATGAATGTTCCATATCTGAGATTTTATGAACGCAGGAAATATGTGCAAGGTTCGGAGAGTGTATGTGCGTTAGTGAAACCACTGGCCCATATACAGAATTGATAGTTTACAAAATAATGTTACTGACATCGAGACTATTCACATGCACTCCCTACACATGCGGCTAAGGGTCCCGATGTTGATGACAATGTAATTTTGTGGAAAATAATGACATTTCACCTGAATTTCGTTGTCGGTTTTTTTGCGATCAGTGATTTTCTTTTTGTG
>NW_026882251.1:0-3949 GCF_032173495.1 Musca vetustissima
CAATGAGGAGACGAATTTCAAAATGAATATATTACGCCATATATTTATACCTTCAACTTTGTGGCTAAGGAAGGCATATACAATTTGATACGACAAAAATGTGCCTAACCGAAATATCCTAACTTTGCACATTCTCATTTTTCTACTAAACATAGATCATGTTTGCTGTCTTATCTTTTTTACATATCGCTCAAAAAGGCGTCAACATTTTGAACATTTATAAATATCATATGGAATGGATAAAGTACCCGATTCGGTTAATAATTTGGAGGTGTTGGACTAAGACTATAGGATAATTACTGCTGACGAATCTTCGATTTTTGGTTATGACATCGAACCCAATGTTCATATAGGCCAGGTCGAATACAATATTTTGGCAATTGGCGAAAAGTCTGAAATCGTTAAAAAATAAACATTTGGTACTCAATTTAATTTGATCGGTCAAATTAAGCATCAAATCGGAAGAAAAAATATATAATTGACATTAATATGTGAACTGGATTGTCTGGATTTTTGAAATTTGATAGAATGTGCGAAAGTCGGCGTCGATCGAACAAACATTGAAGTTGAATACGGTCATGTCGGTTGCATCATCCTGACCTTTGCTGTGTTATGACTACTCGTATCTTTCTTCTCATCCGCAGATGGATGGTCTCCGAGTATAGCATTTGTATGATATTGTTCTATTACCAGGGCGACC
This sequence comes from Musca vetustissima, assembly GCF_032173495.1. Taxonomy (NCBI): domain Eukaryota; kingdom Metazoa; phylum Arthropoda; class Insecta; order Diptera; family Muscidae; genus Musca; species Musca vetustissima. Next base: position 701 of record NW_026882251.1, read on the forward strand.
GCACATGCATGAGTGCAATGCAGACCTATCTGATAAACCGTAGGTTCACACTTGTATCTTTGAATCTCTCTGTCTCTCTGTAGATTATGAATATATATTGATGATGTGACTTTCTGGGAATTTTGGTGGCGAAAATTTTTAAATTACTTTGATTTAAATAATTGCAATTTTAAATATTTTTTTATCTGAGTTTTGAAGTGATTAACACAAATACATTAAAAATTTGAAGCACTCTAATGTCAAATGTCATACACATATAAATTCTAACAAAACATATTATCTATACTAGGATAAATGTAATCCTTGGCAAGAGATAATATAGGGTCATTGTTAACAGCCGTCTTATACAATGACATCGGAGAACTAACACACTCACACAGACACAAACAATATGTGCGTGTGTTAGTGCGTATTATGTATGGTCATTTTTAAAGTTATCCGTTATACTGCTGGTCAAAAGAATGTTCAAAACTGTAAGCATCTTCGTAAGAATAACCAGCTGTGTAGGTTCGGTACGGTACAATAAAGGATAATAAAATAATGAAAATTTATGACTTACCTGTAATTTGAATTTAATTGAACATCACCGATGGCAACATTTTCAAATTGTATGGGACAACAGGTCCAACGTGCCCAGTAGAATGTGAAATCCTTCGAATCGTAATGTTCGGTAAAGCGACATTTTAGTACCAAATCAGCACCTTCTCGTGTATCAATTGATTCATCGGCGTGTGTGGCGATGAAGCACAGAGCGAGAGCTGAAATAAATGAGGGTGAAGTACAAACATTAGAAGGAGTTCAGTTAAAATTGTATCGTGGGATACTACAAAAACTGTATGAAGTGGTTCATATTGAAATAAAACACTGCAATAAATATATAAAGAACTAAAGTTCAATAGCAGATCATTTTATGTTATTTTCATATAGGTAAACTTAACTGATGTACATTATTGAAGATATTGACCATTGTATGTATGTTTCCGATAAATGACCAAATATACGTATATTAATGTATATAGTTACTAACTTCAACCGTTTTTTTCTCTATTTTAAATTAATATTTTTGTTATTTACTAAATATTTTAAACATTTCCCCTTGAACTTCGCACATAGTTTTAAATGGCTTGTAAATATGTATTCGAAAACAACAACCAAAAATATTTACTTTTCAAAAGACATTTCACTTAATACCGGGATGAAGTTTTTAAGTTTTTAATTTAACATGAAAACGATGAACTCTGATGGTGAGTTTGATAACAACAAACACAGACAACAAAAGTTTACACAGTCCGGGGGAATGGATGCTGACGTGTCGGTAGGGAGAGTGTGTTTGGGATTTGGGCATGTTGGCGTTACACTTGAAGTGTTCTAAGAACATTTCAGACAATTTTCCAATGACATGGGTCAAATGCGTAACAACTTTAAATGCCGCCAACATCGTAACAGCAACACCAACAACAACAGCGTCAAGAATAGAACCGATTGAAAGCAAAGAAGATAACACGGAACAATAACGGTCTCGTTTTGTAAACAAATTTTGAAACGTTAACACACAATTTGCGGTATGTCACACTGTAAATGTGGAAAATTGGTTGTGTGAAAGCATCCACTATCCAACGACAGGATCTGAACGTACACAAAGGGGTTATGTGAGCACATATACATGTGTATATGCGTGTTTATATGTACAAATATGTTCATACTCCTTTCGTCACCAAAAAGGGTATTCTATAAACTTTTTTTCTTCTGAAAGTTCTTTTTTCCTTCCAACAATACCTGCAAAATTATAGACAATGAATGTGTGCTTAGTTCTTTGTATGTCGTATTTAAGCCAAAGAACCTTAAAAGTTTCTGGGTAAAAAATGTCAAGTGGTTACTTTGTCTTACAGCAATAAAACATACGAAATGTTTGTTGTAAATAATCAATCAGCATTTATTCCAAAAAATAGGCTCAACAAATTTCTAATGGAAATGAAATGTGAATAAACAACTTTTGTGTCTTTTGTGAATGAAATATCAATAGTTTTGAATTGGCATTATCACCGGACGCGATTGGTTTGTAAAATCTGATTTTTGCTATTTATATCGTGATATAACATGATTATAAAATCCATTATTCTCTAAAATGTTTATGACTCTCCTATATGATATTGCAAAATAGGAACGATGTACTTTCTGCATAAATAAATGCCATTTAGCGACAATAAATATAATTTTTCCAGCAGAATAGATGTTTCACATAAAACCCTTGATTGTTTAATGTGAATTTTCCATTGAATTTAAGCGGGTTTCCTCCCTATACGTGACAATTATCCAAAATTTACAAACTATAGAATTATGGGAAGCATTAACCCCTCTATGTAGTTTAAATATTCGTTCACGGTGAATCGACTCCGCATAACGTTGCCGAGACTTATTTTAATTTTCTTCATATAGATGAAAAAGGTAAGTTATGTAGTTTAGACATTTTACATGTACATTGCTATACATCGAGTGTATATTAAATTTGTCATTTCCCATTTGTACGCCCCAATATTTGGTGTTTTCCGGATTTTGGACAGGTTTTTCAACCGAATTGGCTTATATTTAGTATTTTGTCATGGTATAATTATACAAGGTAGTCTTATGCTGTCATATGTTTCCAATTATTTTAATAAATTTGCCTTTGACATCATTCATCATTCAAAATTTAAATAAAATTATCTTCCTTCGAAATTGCCTCTAAAATTTACAAATATAATTTGTAACAACCCTGGTTAAATCTTGAAAGCAATGTTCAGCTTTAGAAAATATATTTTATTTATTATTGAAAAGATTCCAATCGACTTACATAACATTTTATGGAATATATTATTCATTTTATTTGAAATTGATATATGAATTCCATATTAAAAATGGTTGCCATAAATAATTTCTCACATGAGACTACCTTCCATAATTACGCCATGGTATTTTGTGTTCCTATTGTGTAAATATTGACGGAACCCCCGAATATTCTTTATTTTGGCGATTTTTTACACGTTTTTCAACCGCATTGGATGTAATTTAGTATTTTGGGTTCTCGTGCAAGTACTAAAATTATAAATATTGAACCAAGTTTGAGAGTAGTTACTATATAACATCTATGTACTAAAAATGATTTCACTACCCAAGATGTTATAGCCCCATAAAACGCTAGCCCGACTTTTACATAATCATATTTTTTCACTTTTTTCGTTATGAGTTTTCTTTGGGAGTAAAAGTAGGGCC